>NW_026109633.1:0-21781 GCF_024516045.1 Bombus affinis
TTTCAATATGATATAATTTGGAAGGAAAAATGCACCGTTAATTTCAGAATTAAATAATTAGTTTCCTATAATATCTAAGATACGTTTCCACATAGAATTTAAAATTTAACGTGAAGACACGTTTTACCGTTGTAGTCTTCATATTGAATTCGTGTCATATTTGTTCAATTCTCGACTATTTCTAAAGCGCATAATATCGAGAAAATAACGAGCCGATCTTAAGCTACTTTCAACACCATGAACTATTGCGGTTTCTATCGTGGAACGTTGGTACATGTTGTTAAAAATATTAAGCAAGGTAAAACTCGTACGACGATATTCGGTTCGGTCGGAGAAAGGTAGACCGGCTTGACTAGCCTCGGTTTAATCGCGTCGTCCACCGTTAGCGCGATCTATGTATAAATACGACCCTTGACCGTTCTAATATTCTAATCTATTCTTGCAGCTCCGGTTACATAATAACAAAAAAAACACGTGTTTCTTCTTCCGGTCGGATTCTTCAAATGCGCAACGATTAAAATTCTTTCTTAACTTTGTTCTATTATTTTCGATCAAATGCAATCGCGCGTGCTTGCATTCGTTTCGACATTGAATCTTTCTCAACTTTTTTCGATTACTCTCAATCAAGCATAACCGAGCGTATTCTCGTTCTCGTGTTGATACCGAATCTTTCTCAACTATTTTCAATTATTTTCAATCAAATACAATCGCGTGTGTTGTTGTTCTCGATTCGATACTGAAATCTCTTGAACTTTTGCGATTATTTTCGATCGAATGCAACGGCACGCGTTCTCCTTTCGATACTGAATTTATCTCCAGATTCTATTCAATTTCACATCTTTACTAGACGTTTGTCACGCGTCTAATTGATGCTTACAGCTACGGAATTTCCGCCTGCGAGCCATGTAGCGCACTCGTGCATCGCGTCTCGTTGGGCCAGAGCTCTCAACGCTGCGTTTGTAACCCCAAACTCTTTTGCCCTGACGTCACCTTAGGCGACCACTTCTAAACATTCTCCAGACAGCCGATACTTGAACATTACACATGGCGACCTTGGCGACAATGTATATTGCCGGAGTACCTGAGGGTTCATCTATGTCCTAACGATCCTTCCACCGAATGTTCTAGAAGCGTAGCAATAGTCAGTACGCCTACAGGGTAGTGGGGATAATGAAGGATGAAAAACAAAAGAAGAAACAGATGTCACCGAGAGTAAGAAAATATTGTAAGAGCCTCAGTCTCGAACGGCCACGGCTAGAGTTCAGAAGTGTATAAACGAGGAAAAAATAAAGTTTTCTTCTTTCCTTTAAATTTCTTTCTTATTTTACGTGACATTTTGGCGATCCTGCCAGGATACATCAACGTTGGATAAAACAAGATTACGGTTTTGGCCTACGGGACATCCGACCAAAGGTGTATCAAGCAACCTGGATTACGAAAAACGGTTTTATTAGTAAGTAGAACCATTTCCTCTAAAAGGATCGATCGATTGCATTCGATAACGTCAGACTCCGACGATCTATTACTCTGAAATGGACAAAAGGGACGATAAGAAAATTACACCTGTCGCTTCGACTAGCGGTGATCCAAACCTGCGGGCAATTTTGGATATGATGCAGCGCCAGCACGAAGAACATAAGGCAGCTATAAATGATTTGTATAAACTAATTCGCGATGAAAGCACTCAACGGATCAAGGAAATAGAACCAATAGGGAAGACTGTGGCCGAACTCAAGCTAGGAGTACAATCCTCCGTAGATACGTCTGAGTTCAACTCAATTATGACAGACGATACTAGTTCTGCCAGCAGAAGCACTACTCGGGACACCCGCATAGTGAAATCTCCGGAAGAACGCGTTCGGATCAAAGAAACTCCAGAAACCTCCGACCCAGCGAACTCCGAGGACGAGGAAGAAGAATCAGCCTCGTACGAACGACATATGTTCGACGCGAAAACCAGCATCGAGTTCATCCCAGTCCTCAACGGTCAAGATGACATTGGAGTGGAGGGATTCATCAAGCGGGTAAGCGAAGCTAGATCGGAATGTAAGGAAAAGCGTGCTTTATTGAAATTAATTTTAACCAAACGCATTGTCGGCGAAGCCGAAAGAAGCATTAGACATTCGGTTATCGAGACGTACGGCGCCTTATTCGAAAATCTGAGGAAGTTCGTATCGATTAACGTAACTTCAAACGGTGCGCGAGATATATTACAAAGAACTCGGCAAAGTTTTAACGAATCAGTACACGGTACGTCAAAAGATTTCGACACGGTCTTAATGAACTTATATACGCATTGCAACACGAAATCCGCGATCCTATTCGACGAGCAGTCGCGATAGACCTAGAGAACGAACGCGCAACCGAAACGTTCATACTAAATTTAAAACCCGAGATAGAAATCAGAACATCAAGCATGAAACCGCGCACCTTACAAGAAGCACAAGATGCCGCGTTCGAAGCAGAACTATTAATCGGAGAAATTGAGCGAAACCGCGGAAATCAGTGCAGCCAGCAAATAAGAGCTCACTCATTCGCCCGAGGGAATGTATCGTCACAACGCAAACCCCCACTTAGGAGCGGTCCGATGACTACGCTCAATCGCCTGCCGACAAGCACTCAAATAAACAACGGAGGGAGAATGAAGTGTTTTAAGTGCAACCAAATAGGACATACCGCAAATTACTGCCGAAAATTTTCAACCGGCCAGCCAGCGAAATCTTCCGCCACCGCGCAGCTACAATATAAACATGGAGAATGCGGGACGAGAAGAGGAAACAGCGCTACCAGAACCTCGAGAGACGTCGTACGAGTACACGCAACAACAGGAAAACTTCTATCCATTGGAGTTCGATCGGGAACAGAAATCAAACGATATTTAATCGATACCGGTGCAGGAATAAATTTAGTTAAAAGATCAAGTGCCATATTTAAACCTAAAATGACAGTAGCTAAAACATTTTACATGGGCAATGACAAATTCCAAACTGACGAAACAGTAGACTTTCAATTCTTTAACATCATGAACACATTTCACGTTGTGCCAGACGATTTTCCTTTAATAGAAGACGGAATAATTGGTTTACCTATGCTCTCTAACTACTCATATCGAATTAACAACGAATCAATACAATTAAACGGGAACGAAATATTTTTCCAGGCGCCGAAAACCATTCTCCCAGGGCAAACCAAAATCGAAACAATTTATCTGGATAAAGTTCCGACGAGAGTATGTTTCTGCAATACTGGTGAGCAACCAACTATAATCACTAATGATCTTTCTTATGAACACGATCTCGATAAAATTGCTAAAATGAAACAAATAATTAGACTAGACCATATTGAAGACAAACTTCGTATTCCTATCGAAAAGATCCTCCTACATTACATAGACGTGTTTGACCTAGAATCCGATACCCTACCTTGTACTAACCTAACAAAACACACTATTACCCTACGCGAAAACAAAATCGTCAATACCAAATCGTACCGACCTCCCGAGGCCCATAAAGCAGAAATTGAAAAACAAATGAAAAAAATGTTAGATAAAAATATCATTGAAGAATCAGATTCTCCTTACAACAGTCCAGTATGGGTAGTACCCAAGAAATCAGACGCATCAGGCAAACAGAAATGGCGTATAGTTATCGACTTTCGAAAATTAAATGAACTTACCGATCAAGACGCCTACCCACTACCGACAATCGACGACATTCTATCACAATTAGGCAACGCCAAATTCTTCTCTGCTCTAGATTTATCTTCGGGATTCCATCAAATATCTATGGACCCCGACTCAAAGAAATATACAGCCTTTAGCACACCTCAGGGACACTTTCACTATAATCGCATGCCATTCGGTTTAAAAAACGCCCCAGCCACCTTCCAACGCATGATGGATACCGCGTTACGAGGATTATTGAACAAATACTGCTTTGTATACCTTGACGACATAATAATATTCGGTAGTACAATTCAACAACACAATGAAAACCTTGCTATAGTATTGCAAAGATTAA
This sequence comes from Bombus affinis, assembly GCF_024516045.1. NCBI lineage: Eukaryota > Metazoa > Arthropoda > Insecta > Hymenoptera > Apidae > Bombus > Bombus affinis. Next base: position 4,020 of record NW_026109633.1, read on the forward strand.
AAGAGTTAGGACTAAAAATCCAACCCGACAAATGCGAGTTTCTAAAACCTGAATTAGAATACTTAGGACATGTCATAACACACGAGGGCATAAAGTCAAATCCTAAAAAGATCTCCGCAGTTAAAGACTTTAAGATTCCCAAAACACAAACAGACGTAAAGTCATTTCTCGGATTAGCTGGATACTACAGAAAATTCATTAAAAACTTTTCCAAACTCGCCAAACCATTAACAGATCTCACAAAGAAAGACAATCCTTTTAGATGGACAGAAACGCAACAGACAAGCTTTGACACACTAAAAGAAAAGCTATGCTCAGTCCCAGTTTTAGCATACCCAGACTACACGAAAACATTCACACTCACCACAGACGCTTCCAATGAAGGAATAGGCGCAATCTTATCACAAGACGGACATCCTTGTTGTTACATATCACGGACACTCAACCCCCCAGAGAAAAATTATTCTACCACAGAAAAGGAATTATTAGTTATCGTATGGGCAGTTAAGAGACTCAGGCAATACCTGTTAGGAAGACGATTCGTTATTCGAACCGATCACCAAGCACTCACTTGGCTCAAAAATTGCAAAGACCCTTCCTCGCGTTTGATTAGATGGAGACTTAAACTCGAAGAATACGAGTACGATATTCAGTATTGCAAAGGTAAAGAGAACACAGCAGCCGACGCACTTTCCAGAAAAATTTACCAAATTACCGACAAATCAGTCCCAGACACACCTGCAAACTCCGAAAATATTGTAGAACACTTTAACGCATGGTCAGAAGACGCGACACACCCGAGACGACTTAAAATCACGCCAAACGATCACACCTTCTATCAATTGAATAGAGAAACATTAGGTCCATTCGACAAAGATACTTGGATTCGAAAAATTTTTGAACTAACCAAGAAACACAAGAAAATTGGGATAGGAGACAATAGTTTTACCGAAGCCGAAAAAGCTAGGATCAAAATAACACTCATGTTTATTAATGACCAAATTGAAGAAATAACTTTTGCATACGAACCAATACAAACCATAACTGACGAACAAGCTCTAGACATTATACGCGAAAACCATAACGACATTAGTGGACACTTGGATATTCAAAAGACATATAGTAAAATCAAAGACCAATTCAAAATCCCACGCCTCATGGAAAGGATAGAAGATTTTATAAAAAATTGCGAAGCTTGTCAACGACAAAAGCTAGTTAGAATCAGACCCAAGGAACAACCCGTAATTCCTCAGACATCAGTAGAGCCAAACGAAAAGATAGCCATGGATCTAATTGGTCCGATGCCTAAAACCACACGTGGAAATCAATACATTCTTTCGACTCACGATGACCTAACGAAATATCTCGTTTTAGTACCACTGAAAACACAACGAACCGAATCGATTATCGATGCACTACTGCACCACTACATTTACATCTTCTCAGCACCCAAAACGATACTAACAGACCAGGGACAGAACTTTATTAGCGAACTAATGGAAAAATTCGAGGAAGCATTTAAAATCAAACATATAAAGACCACTAGTTTTCATCCTCAATCTAACGGATCCTTAGAACGAAAACACGCCACAGTAAAAGACATGATTCGCACGAGCCTACACGATTCTAATAAAGAATGGGATCAGGTATTAGACTTTATTTGCCTAGGGTATAATACCGCGATACACGATGCAACTGGATTTTCACCCTTCGAACTAACATTTGGAAGAAAAGCCAACCTCCCGTCTTCCGTATCCCGAACTTCCAATTACACTTACGAAGAAATGTTTGCACTATGGCAAAAACAATTGCAAAAATATAGAATGATAGCGAAGAACACTCTTGAACAAAGTAGAAAGAGGTACATGAGAGATCAAACAAGAAAAATCATTAGAACTCAAACCTTATTTAAGGAAGGAGATCGTATACTCCTTCACAACGATCATAAGTCGGATAAATTGGACGACGAATGGTTAGGACCCTACGTTATTAAATCAGTCAAGACACCGTATTATGAGATTCTCATTAGAGATCGAGTTAAGAAAATCCACGGTAACAGAATAAAACCTTATTTTTCAGGACGATCACCCTTGCCGTCGGCTTTACCACCCTTAACGGATTAAAAATAACCCCTATTGACAATAATGGAATATTTCATGAGAAAAGATCCAAAGCATATCTTTATAGCGAACACATAAATGTTATTATAGGACTAGATATTAGTGCTGTATTGGAACAAGTAAGATATATTGAAAAGGGAGTAGCCGAAGTTAGGAATCATTGCGAGACACGAAAAGACTGTAACATATTACCAGAAATACGCTCTTTACAAGCAAAACTAAATAACGTCAGAACACTTAGCATCGAATTACGATCCTTAGCTCACATTCATCTCAGAAGTAGACGAGGACTAGTAGACGCTATCGAATCTATTAGTAAAACTCTTTTTGGAACCCTAGCCGCGAACGATCTAGATATAATCAACAAAAATATAGACAAACTCTTTGAAGAAGGTAACAGCCTAAAAACCATAGTAGCCAACCAGACAGCTTTGATTAAACGAATTTTAAATAACGACGTCATCCAGCGACTGAAACAAGTAGACACAGGTGTAACAAACGAACTTAAAACGCTTAACAAAAACGAGATCACCTTAATAAAAGTCATAGCTCTAGAAAGCTCACTCTCTGACTTACATTTCCAAATCGACGAAATATTCAATTTAATCATCTTAGGAAAACAAGGAATAATAAGCCCACAGATTATTGATCCCGGAACTTTTATTAACAATTACGCCCAAGTACTAGGTAGCAAAACAGTAGGAAACGCTTTTATACCAAAGGAAGAGAATTTCCAAAATATTTTAGATATCTCAGAACTCACATTGTTTACTCGACAAAACAAAGTTTTCTTTGTAATTTCTGTACCAACAGTTATGGACATGGAATGGGATATAGAGCAAATATATCCCATACCATCTCTCACGAACAAAGTGTTTTTAGCACCTTTAGTAGTTCATCCGATATTTTTAACGTCAGGACTAAATTACATCAATGTCGATCAAAACTACTTGGATAAGCAATGTTCTATATCTGACTTTTACATTTGCAAACAAACTCAGCCGATTCACGACCGTCGAGTGAAGCACGATTGTAACCCTGAAATCTTAAGCGCAGAAAACACTGTCAAATTCTGTAAGGTAGTAGTTTATAACATTGAAGATATAACTTTTATCCCATTAAACGCTGAGAATCATTTTATAGCTATACCAGAAAAACCAATAGATCTGAGCATTTTCGAAGAAAAGACACATCGAATTGTTAGACTAGAGAAACCATCTTTGTTACAAACTAATAAAACCGTAGACATATTGTACAAGAATAACCATATGAGAATCAGTGGTAGTAGCAAGGAAATTTCTTACGAGATTAAAATCAAAACAGTCAATGTAACTAATGATTCAGACTGGATTATTTTACTAAATAAACTAGAGAAAACTACAAAACTTATTAACGATAATTACGGATACAAAAACACTCTGGATTGAATCGAAGATCAAACGAATCAACTAACTTTTGCTCGTAGAATCGATCAAGTTGAATCACGGGGAATATCTATATTACAAATTATAGGATATTTATCCATTGCTCTCATATGCTTATACTTTCTCAACAAAATAGGAATGCCGAAATTGTATTTTCATTTATTCTGTTGTAAAATCAAGCGAAACACGACAAATAACAATCCATCAGCCAGCGCTCCGATGCCAATCAACCCGGCACCTATCAACATATTCACCCCGATTCTACCTGTGCCCAGCACCAGCAACGATTCACAAGTAACCTTCGACCTGGAAACACCCAAGGCAAAATTTCACCCATCTATCTTAAAGAGGAAAAGGAATCTATCTATCCATCTATCTTCGAGGACTAAGTTCATTCTAAGGAGGGGGGAGTGTAACCCCAAACTCTTTTGCCCTGACGTCACCTTAGGCGACCACTTCTAAACATTCTCCAGACAGCCGATACTTGAACATTACACATGGCGACCTTGGCGACAATGTATATTGCCGGAGTACCTGAGGGTTCATCTATGTCCTAACGGTCCTTCCACCGAATGTTCTAGAAGCGTAGCAACAGTCACGTACGCCTACAGGGTAGTGGGGATAATGAAGGATGAAAAACAAAAGAAGAAACAGATGTCACCGAGAGTAAGAAAATATTGTAAGAGCCTCAGTCCCGAACGGCCACGGCTAGAGTTCAGAAGTGTATAAACGAGGAAAAAATAAAGTTTTCTTCTTTCCTTTAAATTTCTTTCTTATTTTACGTGACAGGGTCACCGGTGGCCGGCACTCAACTTGGCCGTGGTATCATCAAGATCACCGGTGACCGGCGCCCCAAGATTAGTAGCAATACATAATTTGAATAATTATTTTTTATTAGCAATTAATTATAACTATTTATCAATAGTTATAAATTTTTTATTATTACCATCGTTACTACAATGGTATGACGAAATTAATGCAGTATAAAATATATAAGAATAGTTTTATTTATACATGAAATATAGAACAATTATTTAGCATTTCACAAAGGAACAATATGAAATAATGTCTTTTTATGTTAATGAATAATGTTAATGAAATAATGTAAAAACTAGGAAGAGCACAATGTAATATATTACAAAATAGAAATTAAAATTTGTTCAAAGCGCCGCAAATGTTGATTTACGTAACAAGTCTATTTAGCGTATGTAATAAATCCTCTTAACGACCGTGTTGAAAACAAAAACGGGAAAAATAACGAATTAATGATCAAACACGTGACTTGTACACATAATACAACCACAAAATAGGAAGTAAAAAAAGAAAAAAAGAAGAAACACAGATAATTGTTGGTCGAATGGAAATAATACTACGAAGCCGCTTATTTAAGATGACTAATATGATTTAATGAACAGGTTTCGTTTTTAAGTGTAGCAATTGGCAGTAAACAAAACAGAATTCCCAACCTTTAGTGGAATCGCCGTTCCAGTTGAGTCTGCGCGAATGGCGTTGTGCCACTTGGCTTTTTCCACGACCTGGTAAACCGCACATCGCGATTACAACCCCTGAGAATTTTCGGGGAGACTTCATTATCCCCGACGTCCTTATTGATTTTATCCTTGATATTATCCTTGGGTTCTGAAAGCAACAGAATCTATGATACTCGTGTAATTAATTGCATTTTCACATGCTTGATGTGTAGACGTATGGCCAGTGATAAACATCAAGGAGACAAAGGATTGTGCAACAAAGACGCGAGTATAAATGTACAGATCGTGAACAAATTTAACAACGCCAATACGCGATTACGATAGAAGTCAGATATTTTCTAAGGCATTTCATTGTAGCATCCGGTTATTTTTATGTGTATAATAATATAATAATAACGACTAATTTTAGAAGATGCACCCAAACGGCTATGATAGATCTGACCCGGTGCCAAGTTAGTTTGTTAAGCCAGCCAACAGTCGAATGATCGTTAACAATGTGAACGTATGTGACATAATTCGATAGAAAATCGAACAATGTGATCGTATAACAGTAAGAATGAAATTAGTGAGAAAATTATCGTTTCCCTCCGACGCATCTTCGATTCACAAAAGAACTCTTTCTCGCGCGCTATGAGCAAGATGTTTTAAATTTTTATTTTGTTTTCGTCGAATGAAATATTTAGGTTTCTAGGAAACAATGAACGTAAAAGTGAAAATGAAAGATATACGCGAGCATTATATTGCGTGCAACATTTGTGTTACGCCATGAGGCTTACCACAGGCTGTATTTTCTAACCATCGCTCGCGGCCTTACAATGTCGCAGTCAGATCGTTTTATCTGACCGCCGGATCATATACAATGTGTCGACGAGCGCACAGCTGTCGCCAAGCAGCGAGTTCTCGAAACGTCGAATTTTGTCCGTTACGTTTTCCACGCAAGTGTCACGACCGGCATACTTCAAATCCGATGGACCGATGATGGAGATAGAGATGTGGCGGCCTTGGCGGCAATGTATATCGCCGAAGTGCCTAATGAGTCATCTGTATCCTAACGGTCCTTCCACCGAATGTCCTAGAAGTGTGACAACAGTCACGTACGCCTACAGGGTAGTGGGGATATTGAGGGATGACAAACAAAGAAGAAACAGATGTTACCGAAAGTCAAAATTGTAAGAGCTTCAGTCTTGGCAAGTCACGGCTGGAGCTCAGAACAAAATCGCAGTCAGTGTAAATACAGAATACAAGAAATAAATTCTCTTGTTTTTTTTGTTACCTTAATTTTTTTCTTTTCGTTCGAGCCCCCCTGCTTTTTATTCTACATGACACAAGATTAGACATACGTGATCATAGGCGCGAACGGTGGCGTGACCTAAGTAGAGTGGGGGTCGTCTTAAAAATGAGACAAAGAAATCATCTAAAGTCGGTTAGTTCCTTGTGACACGTCAAACGTTACACATTGAATCGAATCTAACACATAACGTCTGTCTCAAGCTGCGAAGTGCGATAGGTCTCGTTATAAGCAAACCGCTAAACAAACCTTGACTGTTATCTTTTTCGTTTTTAATTGTTGATCTTTGACTGAATTTGTTGTTTCGTTATTTTTATTAATCTTTTATCAACCAACCCAGTATAGTTGTTCATATACACTCAAACCTAACCACCTCTATTCTCGTAATAGAAATAGGGGATCAATCAGTTCGTGGCGTCGATTGTTTAATCGTAACGAGAATTTACGACTCTCGTTGACGCGTTATCTAGCGATCGCGTCTCTCCGCGAACGGTTGAAACATTTGGTCCTTCGAGCCGGATTCAGTGTCAAGTGAAAAGTGCACGCCAGTGACACCCACTACCATACAGTGCCACGTGAACCCAACACATCTAGCAGCGGAAGCGTTACTACCCCAGCGAGGTCAGTAACGTAAAGGGTCGTCACCTTTGAAGAGGTATAATTCGGTGGTTGAAACGCAACCACACAGCCTCCTGCCGCAAAGTGGACAATCGCCAACAGAAGTAAGTTCAAACGAGTTCACTCTCAATTACATAACAAATAATGGCAACCGGAAACGAACTCGCCACCTTGCGTCGACGCCGGGGCTACTATATCGCCCAGTTTACACGCTTCGCAAAAAAACTGGACGACATCGAACAATCAGGCTGTCCGGAAGAGATCGACTTGATACAAATTAAAGATCGTCTAGAAACCTACGAGACGGAACTCCGTGGCTTACAAAACCAGATCGTAGCTATAGACAAGGGAGAGATCGCGCGCGGCATTGAACTAGCGGAAGAATACGAAAAACTACAACGCCGAATAACTAAACAATCGATCAATATACGACGAAGTACGCCGTCACAATCGACAAGCGGTGAATCAGCCGCCGGTCGCGAGTCTGCTTCGCTTAAACTACCGGAGGTTCGGATACCTACATTTGACGGCGCCCTCGAGGATTGGCAGTCATTTTACGATTCCTTCTCGTCAACGATAGATCAAAATGAACATTTAACACCGGTTCAGAAATTTTATCATCTCCGATCAGCCCTGACTGGATGGGCCGCGCGAAGCATACAATCATTAGCCATCACCGAGGCAAATTACGCAATCGCCATTGACGTTCTTAAAGAAAAATTCGACTGCCACCGTCAAATCTGTATGCGTCACTGGGACTTGATTTCGACTATCCGAGGATAACTAAGGAAACACCCGAAGCTATAGATGATCTTATCGAGACAGTCAAGGTAAATCTCCAAGCGTTAGAAAAACTCGGGGGCCCAGTCACGTCAAACGCCGTTCTCTTAAAGCTTTTCACGTCGAAGCTACCCTCAGCCATCATTCGCAAATGGCAACATACAACTACCGGACAAGAAACTGTCGTCATACACGCACTTGGTAGATTTTCTGAAAACACGGACGAATGGCGATAGAACGTGTTCAGCATCAACCGTCAAAAAAAAGGGCGTCCGATCAACACGACCGTCGGCGACCGAACGCGCCGCGAAATTATACATTCATAACTACACATAATACGTTGGTTTGTCCGAACTGCCACGGACAACACGAATTATGGAATTGTCATGTCTTCAAAGCGAAGTCGCCCAAAGAACGCCTGGAAATCGCCAAAAGGGCGTCGCTCTGTACCAATTGTTTAGACGTCGCTCTTACTCAATGCTCCGCGGGGTCATATCGCATCTGTAGACAGCGACACCACACGTATCTGCATCAAGACCATGGGCGTAGCAAACCACGAACACGTGTCAACCGAACATCAAGCGGTCGATCGTCGAGCGACCGATCATCCAACGGTAGATCTTCGCCTAGTTCACCGACCCCGCGTTCCTCACATCGTTCGAGACGCACATCCTCGTCTCCCCGAACGTCTCCCCGAGCATCTCCCCGAGCGTCTCGCCGAGCGTCTCCCCGAACGTCTCCGCGAACATCTCCGAAACGCGAATCTCGGTTGTCGCGAACGGCGGCTTCGGGATCGACTATATCGTCCAGTCCTAATCGACAAGGAAAACAATGACGTCATCAGACGACTCTGCTAGGGACCGAACCACAGAAAACGGACTCATTGACCTCGCTTCCTTCTGAATCATTGCAGCACCATTTGTTAGTCACAGCACAGGTCAACATCTTGAACAATGAAATTCAACCATTTCGTTGTAGAGCTCTGCTAGACACCGGCTCTAGCATGAACTTTATCACCGAAAGACTCGCTAACTCATTAAAACTCAACCAACGGAAATGTTCGGTCCCAATCGGAACACTCAACACGTTATCGACGACCTCGAAACGCTACATCACGGCCACGATCACCTCCATTGACGGCACATACGAACGCAACTTGACGTTTCTAATCATACCGACTATCGCGTCTTGGGTCCCAAATCAACCCGTAGATCGCTCAACGATACAGATACCTAGGAATCTCCAATTAGCCGATCCAAGATTCCATAGACCTGCTCCGATCGAAATATTGTTGAGCGCCGGACCAACACTAGCATCACTCTGTGTCGGCCAACTTGATATCAGTCAAGCAAACGGGCCCGACTTGCGTCTGCAAAAAACGCGATTCGGATGGGTCATCGGACTCATTAGCATACGCATTTCACGCCTCCACGACGGCTTTACAGGTGGACCTCGCCCGTTTTTGGGAAATCGACGAGGGACCGCCCACCGCACACATTTCGGAAACGGAACGACAGTGCGAGGAGCACTTTCGAAATCACGTTCAACGCATCAACGACGGGCGATACGTTGTCGCTCTCCCATTCAACGAAACAACTCCTCCGCTTGGATCCTCGAAAGCCATGGCAATGAAGCGACTCACTTCCCTCTGCCGTCGATTCCAACGAGACAAACAATTCGAAGCCGACTAACACGCCGTAATAGAAGAATACTTGGAATTAGGACATATGACGAAGATTACCACGGACCACTGCACGGACGACGGATATTTTCTGCCACATCACGGCGTGATCAAAGAATCCAGCCGGACTACAAAACTCCGAGTTGTGTTTGACGGATCTGCACCAACCACCACCGGAGTTTCATTAAACGACGTACTTCATACGGACCGAAACTACAAGACGACATATTTCTTATCCTTTTAAGATTTCGTTCTCATCAGTACGTCATTACAGGCGATGTCGAAAAAATGTATCGACAATTTCTTGTGCGTCCAGAGGATCGGAAATTCCAACAAATTTTGTGGCGCAACTCTGATGGAGAAGTTGACATATATCAACTTAACACAGTGACATGCGGGCTGTCAGCGGCCCCCTATCTAGCCATTCGGTGCCTCAAACAACTGGCAGACGACGAGGGTCATCGATACCCACGAGCAGCGATGGTCTTACAGCGAGACTTCTACGTCGACGATGTTCTCACAGGAGCTGATACAAAGGACGAGACACAATCACTGAGAACGGAGCTCATAGAATTGCTTAAACTAGCCAGCTTAAACATTCGAAAATGGGCAGCGAACGACCGGGAACTGCTACGAGGACTTTCCGAGCAGGACATAAACGATAAGCTGCGACTAGGCGAATCGCAAACTTTCAAAACTCTGGGTGTTGTTTGGAATTCCTTTGACGATTCGATCCTATATTCCGTCAAAATCAATCCTACCGCCTCTCGAATTACGAAGAGAACAATCAGCTCCGAAATTGCCAAGATCTACGACCCTCTTGGATTACTGGCACCAGTGATCGTTCGCGCTAAGATGTTGCTCCAACGACTTTGGACTTTAAAACTTGACTGGGACGAGTCTCTTCCGGCTGACGTACACACAGAAAAGAGAAAATATTATTCACAGCTACCTTTGCTAAATAACGTGAAGTTTCCACGTAAAACTATAATCAAGACCGCAACGGAAATTGAATTACACGGATTCTGCGACGCCAGCGAAAGGGCGTATGGGGCATGTGTCTACCTTCGCACTATCACTCCGGATGGTCATGTCTGGACACGACTCCTCACTGCAAGGTCAAAGGTGGCTCCACTCAAATCACAAACCATTCCAAGGCTGGAACTGTGTGGAGCACTTCTTCTCACATCATTGGCCACTACAGTCCTTCAAGCCTTACCAAGCAACATTTCTCGGACCGTTTACTGGACTGATTCTACAATCGTTCTACATTGGATTAATACATCACCCCATACGCTAAAAACCTTCGTCGCGAATCGTGTGACAGAGATTCAACAGAAGACTCACACCTCCGATTGGCGCCACATTCCCACTACCGATAACCCTGCAGATCTCATATCTCGAGGCCAATCACGCGAAGACTTCCTGCGATCAACCATTTGGCAACATGGACCGGAAACGCTCCAACAACCTGAAAAATACTGGCCGACGTGGAACCCGGTACCATTAGCTGAAATACCAGAGCAGAAGAAGGCAACATGTCTGTCCGTGACTCCACTTGACCACAGTCTACTGGAGAGATTTTCTTCTTGGCCCAAGCTGATAAGAATTGCCGCTCGTTGCCTCCGATGGAGACGAAAACAGGATCCGGGGGGACCTCTAACCACACATGATTTAACCAATGCGCATAACAAATTGGTCAAATTGTTACAGCTCTGCTATTTTCCAGATGAAATACGTACTCTCCGAACAGATCGAAATTCTGCAGTGAAGGGGAAGCTGCAACGACTCAATCCATTTCTGGACAAGGACGAGATATTGCGAGTCGGAGGCCGACTCAGTCACTCACCAATGCCCTTCACTCGGAAACACCCAATCATTCTACCCAAATCCTCAGTTACAGCACTCATTATCGAGCATGAACACCTCCTAAATCTCCACTCCGGAACTCAAGCTACCTTATATGCCTTAAGGAGACCTTATTGGCCTATCGACGGCCGTAGTCAAGTTTGGAGCACGCTGAAGAAGTGCGTACGTTGCTGCCGAGCCAATCCACCTCCAGTGGATTACGTAATGGGCGACCTTCCAGCTGCACGGATAACGGAATCTCGTCCATTTACCAACGTCGGAATTGATTATTGCGGACCGTTCTACATCAAGAAACGAAAGGATTGCAACCGACGCAAAATCAAGGTATATGTAGCAATCTTCGTATGTCTTGCAGTTAAAGCAGTCCACCTCGAGCTGGTCACCGATCTCACTAGCGAGGCCTTCATTGCTGCTCTGCGAAGATTCATCGCTCGCCGAGGATTCTGTGTAACAATTTATTCTGACAACGGTACCAACTTCGTTGGCGCCAACAACGAATTACGAGAGCTCCGAAACCTCCTGCAGTCCGACGATCATAATGTAAAAGTTCAGTCCTTTTTAGCCGATCGACGGATCGAATGGCACTTCATTCCTCCCAACTCACCTCACTTTAGCGGGTTGTGGGAGGCTGCGGTGAAGTCCTTCAAACGACATCTCAGACGTGTCGCAGGTAACGAGCTCTTAAGATTTGAAAACTTTAACACACTCATCATTCAAATCGAGTCTATCCACAACTCCCGTCCTCTGACTCCAATATCATCTGACCAAAACGATCTTCTTGTCCTTACTCCCGGTCACTTCCTCATCGGAGATGCATTAACAAGCTTTCGAGAACGAGATTTCCAGGACACTCCATCCAATCGTCTCTCCAGCTGGCAACACATTCAAAGGGTCAAGCAACATTTCTGGCGCCGCTGGCATCGAGAGTACCTGAACGAGCTGAACATCCGAAACAAATGGAGCAAGGGCAGTCACAACATCCGAGAAGGCACCGTTGTAGTCCTCAGGGAGGATAACGTACCATCCATGCAATGGCCTTTGGGCCGCGTGATCAAGGCCCATCCAAGAGGAGTCGACGGAATCATACGGACCGCTACCGTGCAGACGGCAACAACTACCCTGGATCGTGGCGTCAAAAGACTGGTCCCCTTACCCATTCACCCAGATCCAAACGAGTCCGACCACCCACACGGAGCGAAGGAGATCCGCCAGCGACGCACCTGACTCCACACCATATCATTTGATCGGTACCCTCTCAACGGGGGGAGGATGTTACGCCACGAGGCTTACCACAGGCTGTATTTTCTAACCGTCGCTCGCGGCCCTACAATGTCGCAGTCAGATCGCTTTATCTGACCGCCGGATCATATACAATGTATCGACGAGCGCATAGCTGTCGCCAAGCAGCGAGTTTTCGAAACGTCGAATTTCGTCCGTTACGTTTTCCACGCAAGAATAGACATACGTGATCATAGGCGCGAACGGTGGCGTGACCTAAGTAGAGTGGGGGTCGTCTTAAAAATGAGACAAAGAAATCATCTAAAGTCGGCTAGTTCCTTGTGACACGTCGAACGTTACACATTGAATCGAATCTAGCACATAACGCCTGTCTCAAGCTGCGAAGTGCGATAGGTCTCGTTATAAGCAAACCGCTAAACAAACCTTGACTGTTATCTTTTTCGTTTTTAATTGTTGATCTTTGACTGAACTTGTTGTTTCGTTATTTTTATTAATCTTTTATCAACCAACCCAGTATAGTTGTTACATATACACTCAAACCTAACCACCTCTATTCTCGTAATAGAAATAGGGGATCAATCAGTTCGTGGCGTCGATTGTTTAATCGTAACGAGAATTTACGACTCTCGTTGACGCGTTATCCAGCGATCGCGTCTCTCCGCGAACGGTTGAAACAATTTGCATGAGCATTCTGCTTTTTACCCGTACATTTAGATTAAAATCGTTTTCACTATTGATCGATGGAAGAATAATCCTTACCGATCACACACATGTTCTTTACAATGTATCGTTAACAACACTGTTCGACAATCAACTAATGACGAATCAATAATAAAAAATGCGTTTCAATGACACAACCGGCTAGACGAATTCGCGAGCTTCAGAGTGCGAATTTCAACTGAGTACTGACGCCTTCCTGTTGGGTTCCACGTTAAAAACCGAGCGTTGGTGAACTTTATATTTAGAATTCTCTCTTCATGCACGAGAGCTTTTGACTACACTTTTGCGACTGCCGCTTCTTTCGCGGTATTAATCTCAACAACAAACTTTGTTTTTTGTTTGTTCGACATTCTGACTTATTCTATTCTCATTTTTGGAATACGGATATTCATGCGAAATATTTGTTTCACTCGCTAAATGTAGTAATTTTATAGTTCATATATTTGAAAAGTTCGTAGTGAAATTCAAATAAAATGTATTTTCGTAGAATTGACATTCTATCGAATATAAAATACAATACTGCTTCATATAAATTAAATTTATGAAATCTCTAAAAGGTATAAATTAACCCCTTCAAATTTTATCGCAATCGATTACAGAGCTTATCAATTCTCGGAAATGTTGCGAACTTTTCAAACATCTTCATATTTTTATATACGTTTTATATGATTGTGTAATTATTTGGATTTTTCTATATTTCTCAGAACCGTATAAATATCCGTGATCTACGTATTTGATTGCTATATTTTCTAAAACTCTATATGTCATGCGATAATTTATGTAATATATCGTGTAGTCGTTCGTAATCGATATGTAATCGTACGCAATATATTGCGGTGTATAGAATGAAAGTACAAAACAGGATTAAAGTTCAAGTACGAAAATACGTACGACGACCTGTCTGTAACGTTATAATTAACTCGTTGTTTACAATATAAAAAATTGAAATGGAGTAAGAATTATCGAATTGTCTGAGTTCACGAAATTCGACATGGCGATAGAAATATGCGTTATCGCGTGTTGTTTCGAATCGGCATGCCCTTGTGCCTAATAATCGAAGGTCGAAAAGCGATAAAGGTCATTACATTTGGACTAATTTAACGAATCTCTGAGTAGATTTTTTACCATAAGCAAAAGCACGTACGCCACGAAACGATTTCGTCGTTCGCGATATCTGTCTTCATTTTTATTTGCGTGTCTGTTTTTCTCGACTTAACGCGTGTCAACAAAATAATTACGAATTAGACCCCTTGATCCGTGGATAAAAGAGCTTCGATGCACGTTTATAGACTATACAAACGAATCGCACGTTTCGCTTTGAAAAATAAAACGTATTGAAAACGGAAGTTTTTCAACCCAAACAATCGGATTATATACCGATGTATGTATATTGTTTTATAATTCAAAGTGCAGCTTCGAGTGTCGTATTTACCAAACTGTTGCACGCGATACACGATCAATACCGATCATTCGCGTATACCGAACGATGTACTATCACCTATCGAGAATCCCCATGAAACCAGCTTTAACCGTTGGTACGTTGACCTGAAACGTGTCGTCACTCGATTTATTATTCAAGCGTTGAATTGTAACAACGCATGTACTCTCGCCACGCTACGGCTACCAACGTATGCGTGAATACTAAATTATTCCATGGAATATCGTGTCGATAATATTTATTTATCTATGAACAAATGGCAATGAAATTTGTAACGTCAGAATACAGTAATTAATTATGAAAATTGCGTTACGTCTTCGCGAAGATTCATCACGGTCATTTCCATATGCTGTCATGCGCAGGATAAGAACAAGCTCAGTGGCAGAAAATCAATAATCGGTCTTGTGGAGAAAACCATTTTGTTGCATTGGAACATGCGCTGTAACGTCAGCTACCACTACATCGCATTTCACCAAATTTGCCAAAGAATTTCGTTAAAAAAAAAAAAAAAAAGGAAAAAGAAAAATTGAACTGACAGCTACTTGAACTAGATAAAACAAAATAATTTCTGGAACTCATCGTACTCGAAAACTCTTGTCAGAATTTTACGATAGAGAGGAGCTTAAATTATTGAAGCTTTATAAAATTCGAAAGCACTTGAGTTTGATAAGATGAGATACTCGTGGGACCTGGTACGATCGTTTAGTTACTGAGATATAGAAAAAAGAAACGAAACTTTTGATAAGAAACCACCGTGCTCTGAATGAAAACAACAAGTTTATCAATTTTAAGTTATTTGTTACATGCTGAATTTTCATTCGTCGCACGCGTTTCGAACATACGACACGGATATCTATTTAAATCGTGTTTTATTTATAGTCACCACTCCTATTACAAGTGGAGATCACAGATTCGTGAAACCGTGGCCTGGTTTCGTGGTAATTTCGGTGTAATAGCTAAAGATCTAGCTGACACGAATCGAGAAATTCAAAGAGAACGAGCGAAAAAGCGTAATGCGTTTCAATGAGAAAAACAAACGATGAAAAAAGCCATTATTTCATCCGGTATTTCCGCAGGTGGCATTTTTTAATTTCGTTTGCATATTGCATTTCCATGCAATTTTTTATGACGACTGTTGCATTGCATAACGCACAGTAATCCGATGCTTTCGTTTTCGATAGATAAGAAATAAATAACGTTTCCCATCGAATGTTTCGCAACCTGATTACCGATTGAATTGCTATTCAATAACATCGTCACCTATCGAATATATCGAACATGTTGTGATTGTACGAGTAAATAATATCAATTAGATGAAACTCATATTACTAGTGTTCCATTTAATCGATTTACCTTGGCGCTGTTCTTCGACGCTTGGTGCCATCGTATCAGCGCACGGCGCAGTCTCCTTTTGTATAGTCGACGTATTGATCGCGTTCACCGCTTGTGTTACGATCGATTTGTTCGTTTCTTCTTGGAAAAAGCCGGCTTGCAGTGCAAGTTTCCTCACGGCCAGACAGTAACCCAGAATCGGTGCCGCCAACAGGTCGAGACAAGCGGCAACCCAGGGCATAACCCGACGGTGAACTATTCAAATTGGGGTCTTTGGTTTCCCTTCAGGAAAACACAAGTCATCAGGTAGACCAGTCGAGAAGTCGATAATTACAGGAAGAGAATGAAAGTGATCCTGGTAACGCTTTTGCTTGAAATATCCAGCAAACAAGAGCCCTCTATTTGTATAAAATACTCGGAAACAGTGGTCTATTGCTAGTCTCCTTTTTACCCGTTTTGCTGCTCAATCTTCGACTAGAGTCCTTCCGAAAAATGATCGCTACTTGTGTGCCGTATTATGGACAACAGGTCCTCCCTCATTCCAATTTGCTTGATCCTCACCTCTGGAGCCAGTTTGCGTGCTTCTTTGCCTATGCTCGAAGAAAAGCCCAGTTCTCCGATTTTGTCCTCTTCTTTGGTTAAATCTTCTTTTACCCTCGATTCACTTGATTGTTTGATCGTCGACGATCTATCTATCACGTTACGATGTACCTTTATAAATATTGTCGATACAGACGTTGCCCGACTCTGCGCACGCGCTGCCACAAGTATATCCTAGTAGTTTACATAGTCACGGTGCTGCCTCACCGTTTTCCAGCACACTGGTGTTCCCTTCTCGCCACCACTTCAACTCTGCTTTGGTTATGTATATTTATATGTAAGGTATTCCTTACCCTTTTTAGCTCCTTTTCTCTCCCTTTACCGCTCACGACAACGTGGTTTCACACGGACAATCTGTGGAGTTGCCTCTGCAGAATCAGTTCTCGTACAACCGGTTTACCAGATTAATTTTATCCACCAAAGACCTTCGAATATAACTGCCGACTCTCTATTGTCTGATTCTAATCTCTGCGTTTGTTGATGTTTTGTTCACTGTATGTTGCGTGCAAATCCGCCTAACGTTCTGTAACTGAAGTTATACGAAAGTGTTTAAAAGTCAAAGTGAAAACGAAGTAAAATTGTGAAGTGAAAACGGTCGTCTCTAGTCAGATCGAGGTGGTACTAGCGACTGATATTCCCCCATTTGCTGCAGCTTTTAGCAACATCGATCCGGACCTGGTAGGCTCCCTCTGTTGAAACTGGCCAATCAACGATTCGCTTACCCCACTACTAGTATACAGCAATCATATTGGGGACACGTCGAATGTATTTACGTTTGAGGACAAAACGTCGATATTTACTGGGCCACTGCAACCTTAGACAATGCGACTTTTTACATAATATTTTACAAATCTGCGTGAAAATATCAACAGCGGTCATGGAGGAATCTGGTAGAATCTTTATTATATAACATCGTACAATGTCTAAACTATAATTTCGACAGACGCGAGCTACGTTCCACCAAATTCGAATCACCGTTATAGTGCTCTTTACGTTTATTTTGGTCGATTAACTATAATCGCTTTACTTAGACATTATTATAGACATTACTTAGACATTGTATTATAAAAACTAGTCTAATTTGGACCATTAACGTATTAATTCTTGAAACGATGACAACATAGAATTTCGTTCTTAAGTGTACAATTGTACACGCCTTCAGT
>NW_026109634.1:0-21745 GCF_024516045.1 Bombus affinis
ATCGTACGCGCAGTTACGCTAACCGTTTTAACGCCACGCAACGTGATCGCTCTATTCGCGTACCGTGGTAAATTGTGCCACGATGTATGGTCACGATCATTAATTCGCAACGCGCTCAAGCGTGCTCGTCGCGAGTCATGTCAGAGTTTCCTCTCGTAATTACTTGTTTTTCAAATGATCATAAACCAAATAAAAAAAAAAACACCAATATAAAAAATTACCTCTTGAATCGGAAAACCAAATCCTGCATTATAGAATGTTATCACGCAAACGAAACGCAGAGCATAAATATTTCGCAAACTTTTGAGTGTTTGTTGTAACGCTTCCAGTATAACCGATGAAATGAAGCGCGAGCACGTCGAACGGTATATTTCGATGAAAAAAACAGGATGAAAAAGGGCAGCGCGATCGCGTCGATCGGTACTCCTCGCAAATAAATAAACGAAGCGCTAGCGCGCTGCATAGCACAAACCGATACGGAGTCTTGAAACATCCGACACTAAAACGGTTAATAACATTACTCAAACGACCGTACCAGGAAATTTTTGTTCAACGGATCCGCATTGCGGCTATCACGATGCTTCTTCGTTGCATCGATGCTTCATCGATGAGATTAAAGCACCGTTGAAATAGGTTATTCGATTTCTTACATGGGGAAAAAGTTTTTATATCGTGTTTGCTGTTTTACTTCGCAAGTGTGCTTTACAGTATACGTTAGAACTCCAAGTCGAGCTATCCGAGTTAAAGTCTCTTGAAACTTAAAACGGCACTTAAAGGATATAGGTATAATAGAAGGTTCGTTTAAAATTCAAAAGTGTATATACGTACATATACATTTGAATAAAAATAGCGGATAATCTCAAGTAAAAAAGTAGGTTGGTGTTAGTAAAATGGTTTCAAAATACTTGTCAAAAGTCAAACGACTTGACTAATTAAGAATGGATGTAAGAGATTGAAAGCAAAGGGCATCTAAGAGTATCAATTAAGTAACAAACTCACGGTGACAAAGAGGTTTTCACTCGCTCGAATTCAAATAAATCGGTTAATTTGAGCGAAACTTTAGGTGCACGAGAAGCGACACGCGTCCTCAAGGACTACGAAGGTTCTACTCGAACGAATGAAAACTTTTCTCTGGCCCGGTGTGTATACACAAGACGTGCGAATTTAAAGTGCAGATTGTATTAATTGAAATAATTGGTTGGTTTGATCAAATTAATCGTTTTAAGCTGAAATGACGAAGGTCATCCAAGTAATTGATGTCCACTGTAATTATTTGTTAATCGAGCGTGGAATCGGAACGATTCGACCTCGTTCCAACGCGAATCGTTACTAAGGCAGAGACGGCAATTAATAATTGTCGCGTCATTTGTTCGATCGTGTTCACAAATTCAAATACGGCTGAGTGGCGGAAACCATTTATAACACGTCCCGTACCGCGTAGGTCGTATACATATCTCAGGATGAATTTTTCGTACTTCGCCGCATATATTCTCCATGTTAGACATACCATAAAATATTTCGTGCAATCGCGTATTCCTGTCTAATGTCAGGAATTCTCTTTCCATAGGTCTGCGTTTTCCATATTATCTATTTTGCTTATCAGTAAACATTCTTACAATTTGTGATTAATACTGTACGTACAAGAACGTTAAGTTTTTGACGTTGTAATATTTCACATGAAATAATAATGGCTGTATATCGACTAACTTATTAATTAATTAAATTCGTGTATATCAAGTTTCCTATCATTTAATACTTTCGTGTAACTACAGAGATTTGATACTATCAAATGAAATATAAAACTTGGTAAAAAAACGCGCTTCGTTAGGAAATGAGGGTAATGATGCAAATATTTTTTGTAGCCATTATATAGAATTTCGATGGTATAATTAATCAGTATCAACTTACCAGCCCCTGACGGGAAGACAAAAATAACCTGCAAGCAGATGAGATTTGCAAGTATTTTCGAGTACAGGTCCTTCATGGTTGTAAAAGATCAGGGGATGTTGTCGCTCTAGAATAGGAGAAAATCAGCTGTTTCAATAACTGCTGTGTTGGCACTGGAGTGCGTAGACCAGAAATATCTGCGACAAAAATCAGAATACATTTGTTTTCACATGATTCGATCAATTTTGTGTAGAACTAAGCTGATTGAACCTAACACGGGATAATTGTCCAACTTACGACCTTAACAAGCCCGCTTGATTCTCTATAAGTGCTTGAAATTGATGCTTGTATTCTTTCCAGATTAACAAGCTTTGCCTCCGCCCCTCCCTCCCTCTCTATTTCCTAAGATCGAGTTAGACTGCCACAACATATTGTCTTTCTTCTTTTCTTTTCTTTTCTTTCGATCTTTTAAAGCCTTAAATCGCTGGTTATTATAGTGTATACATTCAATTACCCTGTAAGTCGTAAGTACATGTTTTACGTTATTTTTCATTTTCCAGCTAAATTCCACAAAAACAAGAAATATACTTCCAACGTGTTTTCACATGTCTCTAGCAAAGATCTCAAAAACAAGTTGCGGCCCAATTTAAAACGACAAATAGCACCGTGTGTCTCGTTGTGGCAACGCACGCTTCGTCAGCTTTTTAAAAGCGCTCTCTGTCTGCTTTTTTCTCTCTTCACCGCCTATTCGTTTTTTCTTAACGAGTGAAACCGTTTTTACGAGGACGGGAGCACAGAAATGACGTACTGGCAATTCTGTTTCGTGATGACACAAGCAGCCCGGTTTCAGTGAATTAATCCTGGCCCCAAGCTTCCAATTATCTCTCCCTTCCTTTCCTTTATTTTTCCCTTCTATATCGAGTTTCAGGTTTTCTAAATTTCCATTACAATCAACTATGGCTTTTCTCTATTTTACATGTTAGCCGATGATTCCTGGCAAAAGCATCGGCTGTAAAAATATTTGGAGTTGCAACAGCAACAAGTGTGTTTTCTCAAACAGAAAATATTGGAAGCGTACTCGTTGGCAAAACAGTTCACGGATAGTTCGTCCTCTGCTCGTTATTTGTTTCAATACCGTTAGCAAATAAATTCATGAAACATAGTGTATCGCATAAATTGAAAATAAAAGCTTTGCGTATACTTGGTAGTTGAACTTTGACTATTATACGTATGTTATATATGTAGTATCGTGGACAGAAGGCCTAAGATATCTGCCGAACCATAAACAATGCCGCGAGAGCCGCGGCATCGTCGGGTACATCAATGTGTCGTCGGTTCTTTTTAAGTGGATAGTTTCGTGGAAAGGGCCTGCGTGACTCTGGCCACGGGCGTTTCGGGACACGTGTCCGATAGGACGGGAAAAGACAAAGAGACGCTAAAGGCAGTGTTAGTTGAGCAGCCGGAGAAGACGGATGCAAAAGGTGTGCAGAGTGTGACTTGAGAAGCGAGAGCGAGCGAGTGTAGAAGCCGAAGAGTGTGAATCGGGAAGTCGGAAGCCGTCTATGAGAATAAGACGTACGACAGCATTGTAATCATTTCGTTGCTTCGAATATTATTTATTAAATCAAAACATCATTACTTGTCCTTTCCTCTAAGACCCATTAAGATACTACATATATATATAGAAGATTGCTTAGAATTTGGAGCTTAATAACATATGTCAAAATCATTGACATTAAAGAAGGTGAACCTTACTTACCAAATTTCCTTCCGTCAAATGATACATAAAAATTGAAAAAAATAATATACATAGTTTTGACTTTCTTCCGCATTATAATTTGAATCACTCGATTTATTCGACTAAAGATAATCAAGCAATAACCTCACTTTACACGTATTCTCATCACGTGAAATAGATCACATCAGGGATTTTCAAAAGTCGATGGAATATTAATAGCGATTAATTATTTATGGATGTATTCTGCACGGTTAAAGCAATCGCCTAGTGAATTATCGAGTTCCAGGAATATGAACGGTAAACAGGATTGCAGCTATAAATGACTCTCTAACGTGTATATTAGAGATGAATTTGATCATTTATCCTCATAATATGAAATACTCTTTCAAGTGGAAATCATAATTAACAATTTCTGGCAGCGAAAAGTAAATAAATCGATACGTTTAAATCAATATTAGAATTTCTTAATATTTTTATCAAATATTTTTATCAAATATTTTAACATCGTAGAAGTGTCGTTGTAGAGAAACATTAGGTTGTTCCAAAAGTTTCTTTCGTTTTATAAAGAAATGATAGATGTACGATATTTTTTCTGTATCTATCATTTCTTTATAAAACGAAAGAAAATTTTGCGACAATCTAATAGAAATTTAGCTTTAACACAATATAAAAATGGATTGTTATGCCCCTAGGAGATAAGAACAATATGATTAATATTAATAATGAATACGTTAACGTAACGTAAAGCAGCTTTTGCAGAAGGCTATTAAGGCTATTGCTGAAAATGTTTACTAAAGAATGATAACATGAATTTTCTTAAGTACCCCATTTGATACTTAATCTACTTTGTAAATACTGTACGTCCTAACTTTGAAAGAATGCAATTTTAGCCAGAATGTTTCAAATTACCTAGCCGTATTGTTTCCATGTAATATAATTTATATTTACATTATCTCGCGTAATTCTTTCCACTTTATTGACTTCTAAACGTTAATGTAATATAATTTTTATAATATAATTTTAATCGAAGTTATTTAAAATTTGTAGTATCTCATCCCTACTAGAATAATATTAACAAATGTGCAGAGCTCAAGTCGAATAACACCGGCTCAGATAAATGATCATCAAACTTACTTTTGTTATCGTCGATGTCAGTGATTTTAAACCAGCCAACGTCCATGGCAATCAATATTATTTAGCCGGTCTTAACGCAATGTAAAAAGCAAAAAAAAAAAAAAAAAAGAAAAAAAGAGGAAGGAAGGAACAGGGAAGCAAAGAGATAAAACGAATTTTTCATTTTCTCGAAACTAGATCGAGTTTCAAGCTGCTCGTAAAAGAGTCTGTAGCCAATCCGACTAAATTCGACGAACCGCGCTTCAAAATTCCCAGAGAACTGTGATAACCATCGAAATCTGTACAATTTGTCGATTCATCGCTTGATTAAAAAATGGAACAAAATGAGGCTGATCAGCCGGCCTTTGAACTTCTAATGATCCCTATCGTTATACCCTAGGTTGAATGCTACGATATAAGCCGAGACAGCTATAAGTAGGGTTCAAGTGATTGCCGCCATCTATTATTCACGCGTTACACATTCGCCAGACGGACGCGTCTAACGGTTGACATTGTTTTCTACCCTCAGTTCCAACGCAATTACGTTGCTACGTGCAATCAAGTCTCGAGTGAAGCTAATGATAAGTTGTTGTTCGATCCTACACAATTACTAAAATTATTCAAATTAAACTAATTTAGTCTAAAAAAACAAGTAATTTCGTTATATATTTCCTTTCATAATAAGCCATGGTTGGAATATAGTAGCTGACGAAAATATTCGTATATTTGTAGAAACATTTTAGGGCTGTATTATGCATAACGGCACTATAGAATTAATACTGTAACAGAATTCTACTATCATGGTTATGCTGGTAATATTCGAAACAAATCTGAAAATCTATGTAGATGTTGTAAGATATTCAGTACGAGTACTGTGCATTACTGGTATGTACATAATCACGACGAGATAAGGAAGGTACTGTTCTCTATTGCTCGTCGCTACCCGTTGCTAGTAGCAACGTACTATGCATATATATCTCGTAAAGATTTTAAATGTAGCCAACGAGACCATTTTTAATATTTGACTATCGTGACCCATTACAGTTTCATCACTTTCAATTAATTGAACACGACCCGCACCTTAAGACTAAAATACACAATATAAGTATGGCACAGAAAATCTTTTAAAATTTACGGACGACTATTTATGGTATTTAAAGGCAGCAAAGATAATAATTAGCTGCAGATTTGCCTCGAATCGTAGCATACAATATGGAATCTGATTATTAAAAATTACTGTGGAAATACAGTGGATTTCCATAAGATATTCGTGCTTGTGGGATTTTGGAAATAAATTCTTAACCCAAATGGACGACCTCGATACTCGAGAAATTTTGTGAAGCTGACGTCAATGGCGATATGTACTGTTGTTGTGCTATCATTTCATAGTAAGCTGTATTGATTGCACTTCTATTCACGGAATTGATTTATTCCACACAAAAGTTGACAACAATAATCGAAAAAAGAAAAATATATTACCACCTTTCACATCAGCATACACAAGCACATAGGATTTCACACGAATATACACACTTGTAAATTCGACGAAACGATCAAATTTAATTATTTTTCGATTTTTCGGGCATCAAGTACTACATCAAACGTTACACATCAAACGTTAAAATACGGCGAGCATACAAAATGTACAAACCACTCTAAATTAATTAACTTTGAACGTTATTGATTAATTTAAAAAAACCACTGTTGCGTTGAGTTTTACATTTTAAAAAGTTGTTATCCGTTTTTGCTTTGTTTAAAACTAAAAACAGGACTCATTGTAAGTTCATTGTAAGTCGTAAATATCCCTTTTATTTATTTAAACAAACAGATATTTAAACAAACAATTTATAAATATGTAATTTATTTACGTATATTTGTAATATCTGTTTTATAAATTTGTACAACCATTTATCCATTTATCTATTTTATTTGCATATAATTTTTATAGACTTTTTTTTTTCTTTTTTAAGAACGAAAAATTGTGAATTGTTATTTTAAGACATGTCAGGCTGAAGCGATACGCGATATATATTTCTATTCGGATTTCACCGTCGTCGTAACCGATGCTATTGGAAACGTTTCACAATAGACGTCTTAGAAGCGCTTGCAATGTCCGTCATGTGTAAGGCTCTACCACTGAATCGCGGCTGCCATTTAGTGATTAAGGTCGATCACTTAGAGACGTTAATCCGCCATAATGGTGAGCAATACATCGAAGCCATTATTGAAAGCATAGTTACGCTTTAATTTCATCGATCTTATTCACAAATAAAAGTGTACAAATTATAGGATTTCCAAATATTTAGTTTAGTTAAAAGGAGATATGAAAATGACAGGTATATTCAAAGGATAAAACAGAACCGTACGATTGTAAAGTTTCAAATCATTATAACTATTTAAATTTGAAAAATCCTACTATATTTATACAATATATTTTTATTAAGAATGGAAGAAATTTCGAAAAATCCGCCAACACTTTTTACTGTCGTCTTGAAGCACATCATATGTTAAGCTTCTTCGTCGTTACAAATTTTATCGCGGATGTAACGAACGTTTCGAACATGTAGCACGCACGCGTCAACGCCTACATTTGGATTTTAAATATATGTTTTATGCATTAAATGTATTTGTACTTTCTTGCGCAATTTCTTTTAATTTGTTACGATATGGAGGGTTTAATTACGTTTAAGATATCTATCTGAATCCTTTAAATTCAAAGTTCTTTAAAAAATTACGTTACGTAAAATAATCGTTTTTCCACCTTATTGTATCATAAAATAGTTACTTAAATTCATATTACTTAAAGAATCTTCCTACAGAAAGAATAAAAATGAATAAAATCCTATATGTTAAATTTTACGTGGTTGATGGAATACATAGCGATGACGAGAACTAACTACAGACAACAAGAAACTATTAGCGAAGGCAACTGGTGACTATGAATGTCGTCTCTATAATATGTGGCGACTAAGGAGAACAACTACCAACTACGGATAACAAGTAACAACCAACTGTCTCGTTTCTAAGAGGCAACTAACTTGCAATTATCCTCCTTTGATGGTTTCTGTAGCGTGATATACGTCTTGAACGTAGTTAAAGAATATGGTCGCTGCTGAATGGCGATTTGACAGCAAGGCGATCCCGCCAGTTCAAAGCTTGACATTGCAAGCTACCGAAAACCATTAATCTTGTTATCGAATATCTAGCTTTCAGAAGAACCCTTGTGATATGATATGACGTCATGACATTTTTATGACGAAGATGAACAAACACCGACCTCTAACGAAACAAATTTTTATTAAGTGCCGTATGTGAGTTGCAGGCCGGCCAACCAAGGAAATTTATCGAATGTATAAAGTAAACTATATATACGAATATATTGGATATATCATAAAATGCCCGCGTTATATCGTCCAACAGCATAAAGAAAGCTAAATTTAAGGAATTGAAAAATTGAAATACCAATTATAAGAGAGTTAATTAAATTCAAACCTATCGATGGTCTCATAAATTTCCTGGAAATTGATATCTTTCGAGTTCTAAATTCTCCTTAGAAAGTATCATAGAGAAAATATGAAACTTGAAAAGTACATCACGCTGATGCCTCGATAAATCGTCGTGTCGATAAATCCATGTGTCCGAGCGATGAATTTTCCCCAAACAACAAAAAACTGAAGGGAAATCTTCCTTGAAGGACGTGACAAGGTAGGGGAAGCGGGAACAATGATCGCGCGATAAACTGATGGTGTACGTATAGAACGAGTGTTGCGAGAGAATTATCGAGAAACAAAAAAAGAAAAAATAATCGTTGGCCGGCGCGACTATACGCTGTCGACGGGCAAACAGCGACTGAGACTAACTGAAACGAACTCTGTCACAGTATGAGCACGGGCTGCGTTCGCGGGTCGATCGAACACGTTCTGCGCCTCTCCTCGGCACCGGCGTCAAATCCACCCCCGATGGCTGCAACGCACTGGTGCACTTGGTGGTCCTTCCTTTTTCGTGTGATATTATACCAGCATCTGTGATGCCATTTCAAAGACCGCAATCAAATCATTAAATGGCAGATTAAAGCGACGCGATAATATTACCCCAATATTCGTCCGTAAATGTTACCGTATAGATGTTTAATTAAGCATTATTATGCTTCGAATAATTTACTATCACATGAATCGTTCCACAAGAAAACATATGTTTCACTTTTCCCCGTAGTATGATTGTAATTTATAACAAATATTTATAATTTATAATTTAAAATATTTATAATTCACTGAAAGTATCTTCTTGTCACGATTATAGCCGTAAAATGTCAAATTAAAAGTACCAAATTAAAAACATATGGTATCCCGAAACCAAACGTACGACATGGCGAATCACGATGATACGATAAAAATTGATCTATGTCTTGATTTATTCAAACAGAACGAACTTACTCGAACTTTTCCAGAATAAACGATTTATTCGATAATATCCGTCACCAGCTTCTCTTCCTTCAACGGTAACAACTGACACCGAAAGCTCGAGAGACCCGAACGGTGAGACGTACCCAGAAACAATGCAGTTACCTGGGCAAAGAGTCCCAAAGACCAAGGACGTAGGAAATTTCGAGAAACGGAAATGGAAACTGGAGTGGCGCGTCAATCAGCACTGACGGAAACTAATAAAAATGGAAAAAACCAAACTAATTCGTTTCACAAATTATTAAAACGATATTATTCAAAATTTCACTCGATTTTCTCACTGCACACGTCAATATTTGTCGAAATATCAATATTAAAAAGTTAATAAAAAAAATATCCTCTTTCCTCATACCTGTCTTTCTCCCGAGCGGCGAAGGAATACTAGAATGTTCGAGAACAACGGATACTTTTTGATTTTATCTCAATATCAATTTCAATCTTTTTAAACGAAATATAATCTGAACGATGAAACGTTTGATCAAATAATGTTCTTCGTTCGATGCTAAAGGAAATTGAGAAGAAACATCGAAAATTCGTTAATAAAACGAATTTCTTTGTTTCTGTGAGATAATAAACTTGATATACGTATTGGTTTTTAAAATCAATATAGCTAACCAATGGGCACACTTTTAACAAGGGCGATGGAACATACCAAAAATCTTTCAAGATGGTCTTGGCAACGGAAGAGTCGAAAATATGACAATTATAAATGAAAAATTCTAATATTTTACAGCTGGCAACGATAAAGAACTCCAGATATTCTCCTAATTAATTTACAACAAATTCGCGTATATGATCGATAGCTGACGTCATTGTGTCCCACAGCCCTTGTAAAACGATAAGAATTTCCTGGAAAAACTTGTAGCCACGAAATGAAAGAGATGATAAAACTTCTAACAAGAGTACTGAGACGAGCAACTTTGTACTTACCCCTTCGGAGTAGGGAACGTGATTAAACGTCCGCGAGTTCGAAACTTTTGTAAGTCACTGCACGGCCGCTGCTTATGGTGGAAATGTAATAGATATAAGTACAGAGCGCGTGAGCGAACTAAAAACGCGATATAGGGGTAAAGAGAGAGACCGTTCCGTTCTTCTCTAATGCCCGCGTACTTGTGCCGGAAATGTGTAACAACGGTAAACGAGCGCCGTCAGTGTCCACTAGTGTGCATGCCTGATTAAACAAGGACAGAAAATGCTTATATACAGCCTTCTCTTTCTATTTCCATGTCGCATCCGTCTTACTATACAGTAGACGGGATTCGACTATTCCATCATTATATTCGCACCCTGCTTATGTGTGCGAACAAATCGTTCGTCTCCTGTTTGATGCTCAGTTTTCAACGGAGTTGAAGGGAAACATTATAAGAGAAAGGAAGTGACGGATTGTCTCAAAGTAATAAACGAAAATTCTCGTAACTATCGAAAAACGATAGTCAATACAAGGATATCATTATCACATTTAAAACTATCACAATGAACGGTGATTTATCGCTGCAAGGTACCACAAATAAGATATCTCATAATTTGCGAAAAGAGGTAAGGAATATTCTAGATTTTAGACTTTGGAACTTCCATGACAGTCATGAGTGTGTTTTGTCATTGATTTGCCATATTGCGTTTTTCACAATTGTTGTTCATTTTTTGTGATATTTTACACTCGCACATAGTATCTATGATTTTTTCTTTCGATAATTCTTATAATTATTGTCAATAATTAATTATTTATAGCCATTTACGCTGTATTATATATCATTCAGATTTATCTTTGCACGTATCAAGATAGTAGATAACAAAATTATGTGTAACAAATTTATTAAACTCGCAATGTAACAGAAAATTGCATGAAAATCTTTATATTATTAATAATTATTGTTAATAATAAAAAAAATAAATGTCGCATTAGGAGGAGAGTCGTACTTCGGAACGTAATCGGAACATATTGTACCTTATATGTGATTATTTGGAACGCAATGGGTGAGTACATTGCAATTTAGATATCTTCTTAGTTGCAATTTTTTCGAATAATATCGGTGACCAATCGAAATAGAAATTAGTGCGGAAAGAGGGGAAGGAACCAAAATTTGAAAATCGACATCGGTAACTCAGTAGTTATAGAATAACTCAATCGATAACGTAGATTAACTAGTTATAAATGAAAATATATTTAAATTCAAACTTTAAAAATTAGAAATTAAAAAGCAGAAGGCAAAAAATTATCGCCGAGGATTTATATAATAATAAATAAACAGTACATTCTTTTTGTCTGTCTTACCTAGAAATAAAACAGTTAATTGATGATTATCGTATAGTGTGTACTCATAGCATAAAATTTGTTCAATGAATTAAAAATTATATTTTTTAGATATGTAGACATTAGCGATGTATTAATCCGGGAAGCTCGTCTACCTCGGAAATATCGAGTCTGCGACAACGTCGATTTGGAAATTATTCTTACAGAATATGAAAATTATTACAAGATGAAATTCCAAAAATATCCTATATTGTGCAAGAAAATAACTGAAAAGGAAATAAAGACGAGGGAAATGACAAATGCGAACAAAGTGTAAGAATTTAAATTATTTAACACTATTCAACGTTCTCAACGTATTCAACGTATCGATTACAATATCATTCAATCTTCGAAGAAGTAGTAAAACGTGTCAAATCTGTTAGCAAACAAACGAGAAGTGAGTCTGTATCTGGGTCTGTGAAAGGGAGGAATGCACAACAGAAGATGAGGGGTGATGCTACGGATGATATTAATCTCGCAATGACAGTGACATCAATTTTCGCCAATGAAAGCGATGAATCTTCATCAGAAGAGGAGCTATTTAACATCTTAATGGAACAATCCACGCAATCAAAGATATCAAAATAGGCTCAGAAGCTTTATATAGACAATCTGGAATTACGAAAGATTATTGAAGACATTTCATGCGTAAGTTATTTTCGATTAATATACGTATTGTAAATACTGATTTCAGTAAAGTTTTAAATAACGAATTACATAACACTTACGGAAATTAATACGGAGATTATGCGCCATTTCATCTTTGTATTGTCGCAGGAAATCATACTGACAAAATTAAATGTATATTGGGACAACATTGTAGGCCTAGAGGAATGTAAATCTGCTATTAAGCAGGCCATTGTGTATCTCCTCAAGTACCTTATCTTTTTCAAAGGCCCATTTTCTCCCTGGAAAGGTATTCTGCTATACGGACCACCTGGTACAGGTAAGATACTCGTATTTCTTTCATTCCCGTACATGTTTACAAGCAATTACGAAATAGGGAAGACGATGTTGGCGAAGGCAGTCGCAACAGAATGCCAATGCACCTTTTTTAACATAACGGCCAGCTCATTGGTGAGCAAATGGAGAGGTGATCCCGAGAAGTATATCCGTCTAAGTTGATTTCCTTTGTCTACGAAGAAGAGATTCTAGAATATATCATATATAATAATAATCATATATAAATAGAATAGTTGTTTGGAAAACGAAATGATATTACGTTCGTGATGAAACAATGAATTTAAGGAATTTTGAATATAATATTTAATAAATAATAAATACATTTGTTAAACTGAACAGGTTTTATTTGAACTTGCCTATAATTTTTCGCCTACAATTATTTTTATCGATGAGATTGACTGGATAGGCACAAATAAAGGAGTAAACTGTACATTGTCTGAACCTGCAAAGAGAATCAGATCAGAACTTCTTTCTAGATTGGATGGATTAGTATCTAACGAAAATTCTAATGTAGTTCTTTTGGCTGCAACTAATTGCCCGTGGTATGTATATCACCCTATTTCAATGTTTTCTAAGTAGAAAATATCTTAATATCATAATTATTCATTATCTTAATCTTAATTATTGTGTTGTGCGGAATATTCCTTTGTTATTATTAATATAACAGAACAATAATATTTATTGTAAATATATTATTACGGACATTGATGCAGCTTTACGCAGACTTTTTCTTGAAAAGAAAATATACTTATCATTACCAAATGAAGTTACTCGACTTGGTATGTTCAAATTATACCTTAGCAACCAGTTATTAGAGAATATGGATATTGTAAACCACATAATAAAATCTACTGAAAAATATTCTTGCGTGGATATAAAATTGCTTTGTAAGCAAGCATGGCTGCTAGAAATAAGTCCAATATGGGAAAAACTTGAAAAAAAAAAAAGAAACATCTGTTACGACTTTGAAATATGAATTAAAGAATTATGAAATAATAGCAAAATTGTTAAAAACAATGTCACCTACAGTTACGGATGTGGATAGATATGAAGCGTGGAATAAATATGTATGCCATAAGAACATATTTTAAAAAATATAAATGGTTATCATATAAAAATATAAAAATATAAAAATATAAATGGTTATAAATTATTAATAGAATTATAGTTCGAAAAATTGTTCGTATGCGTGCATGTATGTGTGCGCACGGGCTATAAACAAGTTTGAAATGTTCGTTCTACATATATACGTGGTATACATATTCCCTTATAATATATAATATGTGTAATCTGAGTGATAATATATCCACGTATTACATATGTGTTAGTGTATTTTATCGATAATCTGTCTTTTATTTCCTCTTATCTTATTAACGCATGTATGGGCGCGTATATGCGCCGGGCGAAAGCTATGGTTATATATGGGATTGTTAACAAATAAAAATTAATCTAGGTGTTATTAAAGAAATTTGTTTCACCTTCTAAACTTTTTGATGATTGGTTTACTTTGAATATTTTGCATATCTTTGCATATCATGAGCATTTTGTACATTTCTATACATTCAAATTTTCTATGAATATAAAATGATCCGCACTACTATCTACTTCATAGTATACTCTATACGTTTAAAATGCTCCATTAGAAGCTTAAATCTATCAAAATACAGCTCCTAGGGAAATGTGAATTTTCACACGACCACATAATATCGATTTTCTGATTGAAACGTATAGGCAGGTATATACTAGCATAAGCCACCTTCGGCATTTGGCCGTATGGTGCAGCACTAGCTCTGTAACATAGAAAACCATAGGCGTCAGTTCTTCTTATTTCCTCTCTCATATATGTTTACTTTAATGTCACTTATTCAGGCGCTTGATACATTGTCGGAATGAAATTTTAGTAATGTGCAAGTAATTTTGAGTAGATTAATAAAGTATAATAAGATATTAGATTCATGTACATAGTTTCAAGTGACATCAATCTTTATGTCTAGTATATACATGTGTATTGATCTATAAGTCAGTGTTAAAATAACGAATAAATGGCAGAAGAAGGAAAGAAGAAATCTATTAAGAAACCTGTGTTAAAAAATGCTATTCCACAAGAAAAAAAGAAAGTTGATTACATTGAATGCCTCGATGAGAAAGGTATTAAAGTAATAGGGTGAGTTCAAAAAGTAAAATTTATAATCAAGAAACATATAACCTCAACCTAACCTATAAAAATCACCAATAGCGGAATATATATATTTGAAAACAATTTTTTTATTTCAGTGAGGAAGAAAAAAAAGATGAACCTCTAATTATTCCATTACTAGGTTCAAAAACCTGGCATGATAGAATTGTTAATAAAATAGATGCAGACATTTACCTTCCGAAGGCAGATAAGGAAAAGGTAGGAGACGCTAGTGTTAACGAGGCAAAATCAAAGCTATCTAATGGAAAAACATCGCCAATAATATCAATATAGAAAGAAAGAGCCAGTTGAAGATAGTGAAAATAAAGTTGTTACTTTAGAAGAGCAAGCGGCTAAAGAAATCATTGAGGAACTTAAGTCAAAGAATGAACATGAAACTAAAACAAATGATTTAACTTTACCTTTAGTAAAAGATGAATCATTAGGAGGCAAAGAACAGGTACGTTATCAACATATTGATGTGCAATGCGCAGATGTATTACATTTGCATATTATAAATATCGTTTTGTATTTTTCAGTCTACGTTAGAAGATTATGAAAAAATTCCTATTGATGCTTTTGGTGTAGCAATGTTAAGGGGAATGGGATGGCAACCAGGAAAGGGAATTGGTTGAAATGAAAAGTATGAATTTTACTCTGGATTAAATTAATTATATGTATTTAATACATCACTTATTGGAAAGTAAACAGAGAACATCATTTTTTATTTCACAATCGTTTATTCTAACTATTACAGATTAGTAGCAGCTGTCATACCAGAATTACGACCAAAAGGTATGGGTCTTGGAGCAGACAAAGTAGCATTGCAGAAGAAAAATACAGATTCCAAAAAAGAAGAGGAAGAAGTTAAAATCGAGAAAGGAACATTTGTGAAAATTATAGCTGGAAAACAAAGTAATAATTATGGTCATGTAGAAGGATTCGATGATGATGCAGGAAGGCTCATAATAAAACTAGCTCTTGGTGGAAATATAATATCTGTAAATGAATTTATGGTACGGGCAGTGACTAAATCAGAATATTCTAAGAACTCAAAAGTTCAAAGCTAATATGAAGTGTTAGTTTTTCATCAAGGGACTTTTAAGAAAACAAATTTGAATTGACATATACATATAAAGACATAATCGGACATGTAGAAAAACTAATTCAAGAGTACCTGTAAGTGTGTTGTTGCATGCAATTTTTTAAAGGTCCCTTCTATTTTTATATAAAATATGATAAATATAAAATATGATATTATATAAAATATGATAAATGTAGAGGTTTTAGCTT
Source organism: Bombus affinis (assembly GCF_024516045.1). Classification (NCBI taxonomy): domain Eukaryota; kingdom Metazoa; phylum Arthropoda; class Insecta; order Hymenoptera; family Apidae; genus Bombus; species Bombus affinis. The sequence goes on from NW_026109634.1 coordinate 15,921, forward strand.
TCAGTATTTTATGGGGTTAATTTCAGATACAAAAAAGTATGAGGAATATAAGGACAAGGAATCCAAGGGACTCAAGCAAAAGATGGATAGAAAAAGATCAATGTCCCCTGACCCCGAAGACGGTGAAGATGGTGACAAAAGTAGTAATAAAAGAAAGAAAATCGGAAGTACGATGCAGAATAAGAACAAGTATGATAAAGTGGGGGATAAAAAATCAGAAAGACGAAAAAGGCGCTCCGAATCTAATGATGACAGCGATAGTGATTCTGAAAAGAAGAGACGAAGAGAAAGAAGTAACTCTAATAGTAATGATTCTTATAAATTAAAAAGATTGAAGAAGTCAAAGAAACGTAAGAAGCACGATTGCTCGTCTGAAAGATCAAGTAAGAAACATAAAAAGAAAGGCAAAGAAAGAGAAAAAGTTAGAGATAAGAAACCCAGAGATTATGCAGACAGAAAGAAACACAAAAGACGAGAAAGATCAAGATCTCGATCATTTAGTAGGCAGTAATATTTTCCAGTAACGTATTCGGTCATTTTACTTTCAAGATAAATTGTACAATTTTATTTATACAGATTTTATAATAAAGTGTATTTTTACAAAAGTATATTTCTTTTCTTACCCTTAACTGAAAATTACATTTAATTATAATATGTAATAATGTTTACAATTACATCAAATTTAATGTCCTAAACTTTATCAATAATTATTAAAAATCCCCGCGTATTGTTTACGTAATGTTGATATCGAGTAGTAAAATACATAACCTCAAAGAACATTATGATACTTACGAACATCGCTAAACAAGTAGTGCGAACGATGTCGAGAAAGTATTCACTATGTATAAAGTATTTATAGATAAAAAGTATGGGAAATATATAACCGAGTGTATTTAAATTTTCCAACATTTTAGCATTTCGCTTGGCGTTGGTACAACTTCAAGTAAATGAAGTAAAAGCAAAAATGTAGAGCGGGCAGTTTCCTACATTTCCAGCGCGAAAGAGCATAATGCTGATATTATCGCTCTTCCTGAATGCTTTAATTCGGCATATGGAATACGTAATAATTTGTTTCTTTTTCTAATAATTTATTATATGTATAACAACTATATAGAAAAAAGTAAAAGTAGACAAATTACCTTATCGTTTATACTTCCATAAAGATTGTGAATTGACTCGAGAATATAGAATTTCCCCACTTTTATGATTATCGTGATTTTTGTATAAATATATTTTTTAAGATACTAATAATTAGGTACTTATAAACTAGTATTATCAATTATTTTGTATTTATAATTCCACCTATAGTAGTTAAAAATTAAAGTTAGTTAAAATCTAACTTTATGCTTCAAAAAGTACTAGCAAAGTCGTTACGTAACAAGTCACTGGTACTAACCCAAATAGCATGATTGTAATTAAACATTTCTAAATATTCATTTTTCATCTTGAACCTGTAGAAACAATTTATTATATGTACTATTATCTAAGTAATTATATATTTAAGTAAATCGAAATATAAAATTTAGTTATTTTAATAATTTAAAAAATAAAAAATTGACAAACATTTCAACCTAATTTATGGTTGGAACAAAGGACAGTTATTTTTCATTAATTGAAATATTGCAATGCAGAATACTTTCCAAAATACGCCGAGAGTATTCCTGATGGTGAAACGAGCGTTGCTTTATCGATGGCAGCTAGAGAAAACAGCATTTATGTAGTTGGTGGTACGATACCTGAAATAGAGGGCGATAAATTGTACAATACCTGTACTATTTGGGGTCCCGATGGAACTTTGATAGGAAAACACCGGAAGGTAAATAATATACCTCCATGTGGCTTTGAAATTGAAAATATTGGGGTGGAGAAAGTGACTCTATCTAGGAATAATTTAGGAATATACATATGTACATACGTGTACTATAACCAATTCTATAATTTAAAAAATATGTTATAGGTTTATAAAATACGTCTTGATACGAGAAACATATATTTTTGTCGTAATATAATATATAAGATTTGGACAATATATTTGTTTTGTAACATAAATTTTTCACATAGGAAAAAACTTATTTTTTCTTAAAAAATATTCCTTCTCAAATATTATTAAATGATAAAACTTTTTAATAAAAGAAAGTGATAAAAACGCTGTCAGTTATTAAATAAAAAACAATTAAAGTTTAAAAGTTCGTAACATTGATGTTAAATTACAAAAGTTACAGCAATAGAGTTAGCAACTATATTTTTATATTATTAGGTACATCTATTCGACATCGACATTCCCAACAAGATTACTTTTCGAGAGAGTGATTCACTCAGTCCTGGTAATTCCCTAACAATGTTTGATGTGAAGGGCTGGAAAATAGGTATTGGCATTTGCTATGATATCATATTCGAGGAAATGGCACGCATTTATCGGAACAAAGGTACAGTAGCTTAATCGAACAATACTTAACTAGCAGGAAAGTAACTATCTTTCTTAAATATATTCTATATAAAATATAATCAATATAATCTGTAACTCTGTATAAAAAGGAGCTTAATTTAAAAAACCAGTATATTCGCTGAAAATGAAATAAATAAAAGAATTAGAAGCACGACAAGAGGACTGTTCTCGCATATTCATAAATTATGGAATGTGGACTGTGCAGCTACAAAGTTAACTAAAATTCAGTGGTCTCATATTTCCCGTTTCTCTGTGTTAGGTTGCCAAATGCTGATATATCCGGCGGCATTCAATATGACCACTGGACCACTGCACTGGTCATTACTTCAGCGTTCCAGAACGAATGACAATCAATTATACGTCGCCTGTATATCACCGGCTCGTGTTCCTTCAGCAAGTTATGTCGCATGGGGACATACACAGTCGACAAATCCCTGGGGGAAAATCCTTTACGATTTGGAAACTCAGGAAAATATGGTGGTCACCGATATCGGTAATTTCCAGCTTAACGTTAAAAGCGAGAAATCCACGATGTAATTAACTTTGAGTCTCGTTGTTTTATCGATTTTGCCGGCTCCCTCTGTATTTGCTGAATTTATTAGCAAGCATTACTTATTACTTGGTATGTTTTTCTTTTCTCTCAGATTTGAAAGTTGTTGAGGAAGTAAGGGCTCAGATACCTTTTCTCAAAGATACATTTTCTCAAAGACGTACGGATTTGTACGACACTGTCTATAAAAAGGAGTAACTCTACACTGAAACAGAAAATGTTTTCTTATAATATTTCTACTACAATACCGTTTTTTTTTTTTTTTTTTTTTATGAATTATTACTAATTACTTATCATTTGTACTAAATGAATAACTCAATTAAGAAAACCAAAATGTTATAAATGATAATCTTGTGTATCAATATGTAATTGGATATTGTAATAATATTGGAGTGTCTTTGATCAGGGATATGATAAAGAACACGCGAAGACTACATTCTTTTGAACATCTTTAATATCCATCATTTATAACATTAAACATCTTTTTAAATATTTAGATACATTAATACGTAACTCTTTATATATATAAACATTAATTTGAAGTTACAAGCTTAGAGAAATTGGTCGATTAATATTTATAGGTCGGCTGTCTTGATGAAAGTCTTAAAGAAAGCAAAAACATAACAATGTCGCAAATATAATTTATAGTTTAACTTCTTTCTTGTATCTGTCTGCCTTTCACGATGTTTTACCAATTACAATAAGTAATTTCGACTTCTTTGCGCTCCGTTTTAACGCATTCGAGACCGAAAGAAATTCATATCAATCAGTAGGCATAATATATATAACTGTACATAATACATTATAGTATAACATAGTATATAATTTTATATTTTAAAAACACGAGGCATAAAATTTAAGATTGTCATCGATTTAAAATTAAAATATGAAAAGGATATTCGAGAGAGAGAAAAGCACAGTATCATTCTAACAAAACATTCAGATCGTACTGACACCCAGGAATCGTATTACAATAAAATCTCGGTCTCGAATGAATTAACATGAACGATTAACATGAAACACACTTGCGGCTTAAACACCTTCGATATCGAGGAAATTCAAACTTTACAAATAAAAGCAGTCTGTTCCTCTTTCCACCACAGACTCTCATACCATATCCGCTCTTATCCAGGCTTTTACTTGAAATCTCTGTCTATTTACAATTTAAATTTACCCGGACCACTCGTTGAATCGGCAGCCCTTTATAAATATATAATGAACCCAGAACATATACCTGTGCCCCTAGCTGGTATCAGCTCTAGTAACGTTCATACCGGAACTTTCATACGACGCCAATTTGTCACGCGTGAACATCGATTCTTTCAGGGGTCACGGCTTTATGGGATTATATCCTTTAAAGTAATTAAAGTGATACTAATGATACAGAATTTTTTACAAATATTTAATATGTCCATAAAATAGGAAGTTTCGTGCTCTCTTATTTTATATTAATTATAAATTAATAAGTTTTACATTTGTTATCTATAGATATAATAAATTATTGAAATTCCATGAAGACATATTCTGGAACACATTAGAAGATTTTGCTGTAATTTACAACGGATGCTCCGAGTACAAACAGGCAGTAAACGAACAAATAGAAATTCAGGCCATTGTGGTAGTATAGCTCACGTGGGATTTTAAGCTCGAATTGGACTTAAACGTTACGATCGTCGTGAATAATTACGATATATACCCTGTACGACGAGCAGAGAATCTTAAATTATTAACGGCAATTCCTTTGTGCAAAGTGCAATTTTATTAACGGCCTGTAACGAATGAACGGCTCGTTTTGAATAAAGTTTACATTTAGAAAGTAAACACAGAAACACATTTTAAGAAACTAAGATATCGAGTTCTACTTGTAAACATCAAGTGCTCTTCGTTTGAGAAGATTACGAGTCTCTTCTTCGATAACGACATTAATTAAGAAGTTTCGATACCGTTTATGACATTAAGATCTCATTAGTAAAGTTATATCATTAAAATCCTACTGTTCCTAGAGAATATATATAGTTAAAACTTCCAGAGGATCAACAGGTAAAGAAATTGTTGATATTAGCATTGTTAGTGACAACTGACTGTAATCGATATCTGCTGGGTGAAGTTGTGTGTTCTGAGAATCTGTGTTAATGCAAGGATTCTGTTACAAATCATCAACTAAAGAGCCACCGGGCACGTCCGACCGATCGATCGATACCACGAACCTTGAATGAATTAACGCTCAAGGTGGAACGGATTTAATAGATCGAGTGTTAGTGTAATTTGACACTTTGTTTACACTTGCTTTATGCAAACAAAGTTTGATGTTCTGAACTCGATGGTTATAAGATCTTATTGAAACTCCAGTATTTCACCCGCACGGTACGACACTTTGTTGATGATTGTCCTTGTATGTTGTTGATACTCCCCATCAGCCGTTAAATTTTGTTCGTCTATCGTACTTTTCTAGCCAGAGGTTTTCCCTGATGTTTTTCCCTACTGTCTAAGTCATCAGGTTTGCAGCTCGGGGAGGACAGATAATTCGGAATTTCCCAAAGGAAGGAGAGGTGTTATCCGAGCCATAAAGGGACGGTCACTCAAAATGCCGAATAGATTCATTTAAATAATTATGAGAAACAAGTAAGTTTTGTAACCACAAGTTTTCAAATGTTATAGTTTGAATCTGTTCTTATAATTTTAAAAAGACCTTACAGCCAGGATCTCTAAAAAATTCGATGAAAATTCTCATGAAACATCAATTGAAACAATTAAACGCAACAGAGAATGGGTATAATCATATAATTCCTCCCCATTTCAAAATTCATTCATATACATCGATGTTTGTTT
>NW_026109635.1:0-21633 GCF_024516045.1 Bombus affinis
ATTGAAATATTCATACCAGCCCGTGGAGCCGGAAATCTTTATCCTCTTGCCTACTGACAAAAGTTTACAGTTTATGAATAGTTTTACATAAATAGTACTATTTCCACATAGTACAGTGCAATGTGATGTCCGAAGTGGCTGACAAAATTAGGTAATAACACGAAATATATGCAAGGCAATATAAGGTATATGTATAGCTTGGAAATTGTGACCGTTGCTCGCTCGCTCCGCTCGCTCGTACAAATTTAGTCCAACCTCACTACCGATCCGACGCGTTCCCAAATTCGAAATAAGTCGCTTCCATATCGTATAACGAATGCAAGAGGGAATGGTTTTAGGTGAGGCTACATTTTTCGAGCGAGCACGGCGAGCAAGGGACGCGTAAAGGTGTGTCACAATCCAACGGTTTGGCACATACGGACATTGAAATGTTCGCACCAGCCCGAGGAGCAGGAGGTCTTTATCCTATTGCCTACTGACAAAAGTTTACAGTTTATCAATAGTTTCACATAAATAGTACTATTTCCAAATAGTACAGTGCAATGTGATGTCTGAAATGGCTGACAAAATTAGGTAATAACACGAAATATATGCAAGGCAATATAAGGTATATGTATAGCTTGGAAATTGTGACCGTTGCTCGCTCGCTCCGCTCGCTCGTAGAAATTTAGTCCAACCTCACTACCGATCCGACACGTTCCCAAATTCGAAATAAGTTACCTCCATATCGTATAACGAACGCAAGAGGGAATGCTTTTAGGTGAGGCTACATTTTTCGAGCGAGCACGGCGAGCAAGGGACGCGTAAAGGGGTGTCACAATCCAACGGTTTGGCACATACGGACATTGAAATGTTCGCACCAGCCCGAGGAGCAGGAGGTCTTTATCCTATTGCCTACTGACAAAAGTTTACAGTTTATCAATAGTTTCACATAAATAGTACTATTTCCAAATAGTACAGTGCAATGTGATGTCCGAAATGGCTGACAAAATTAGGTAATAACACGAAATATATGCAAGGCAATATAAGGTATATGTATAGCTTGGAAATTGCGACCGTTGCTCGCTCGCTCCGCTCGCTCGTAGAAATTTAGTCCAACCTCACTACCGATCCGACACGTTCCCAAATTCGAAATAAGTCACCTCCATATCGTATAACGAACGCAAGAGGGAATGGTTTTAGGTGAGGCTACATTTTTCGAGCGAGCTCGGCGAGCAAGGGACGCGTAAAGGTGTGTCACAATCCAACGGTTTGGCACATACGGACATTGAAATGTTCGCACCAGCCCGTGGAGCCGGAAGTCTTCATCCTATTGCCTACTGACAAAAGTTTACAGTTTATCAATAGTTTCACATAAATAGTACTATTTCCACATAGTACATTGCAATGTTATGACCGAAATGGCTGACAAAATTAGGTAATAACACGGAATATATGCAAGGCAATATAAGGTATATGTATAGCTTGGAAATTGTGACCGTTGCTCGCTCGCTCCGCTCGCTCGTAGAAATTTAGTCCAACCTCACTACCGATCCGACGCGTTCCCAATTTCGAAATAAGTCGCCTCCTTATCGTATAACGAATGAAAGAGGGAATGGTTTTAGGTTAGGCTATAGTTTACGAGTGAGCGCAGCGAGCGAGGGTCGCGTAAAGGTGTGTCACAAACCAACGGTTTGGCACATGGGGACATTGAAATATTCACACCAGCCCGTGGAGCCGGAAGTCTTTATCCTATTGCCTACTGACAAATGTTTACAGTTTATGAATAGTTTTACATAAATAGTACTATTTCCACATAGTACAGTGCAGTGTGATGTCCGAAATGGCTGACAAAATTAGGTAATAACACGAAATATATGGAAGGCAACATAAGGTATATGTATAGCTTGGAAATTGCGACCGTTGCTCGCTCGCTCCGCTCGCTCGTAGAAATTTAGTCCAACCTCACTACCGATCCGACACGTTCCCAAATTCGAAATAAGTCACCTCCATATCGTATAACGAACGCAAGAGGGAATGGTTTTAGGTGAGGCTACATTTTTCGAGCGAGCACGGCGAGCAAGGGACGCGTAAAGGTGTGTCACAATCCAACGGTTTGGCACATACGGACATTGAAATGTTCGCACCAGCCCGAGGAGCAGGAGGTCTTTATCCTATTGCCTACTGACAAAAGTTTACAGTTTATCAATAGTTTCACATAAATAGTACTATTTCCAAATAGTACAGTGCAATGTGATGTCCGAAATGGCTGACAAAATTAGGTAATAACACGAAATATATGCAAGGCAATATAAGGTATATGTATAGCTTGGAAATTGTGACCATTGCTCGCTCCCTCCGCTCGCTCGTAGAAATTTAGTCCAACCTCACTACCGATCCGACACGTTCCCAAATTCGAAATAAGTCGCCTCCATATCGTATAACGAACGAAAGAGGGAATGGTTTTGGATGAGGCTACATTTTTCGAGCGAGCACGGCGAGCAAGGGACGCGTAAAGGTGTGTCACAAACCAACGGTTTGGCACATACGGACATTGAAATATTCGCACCAGCCCGAGGAGAAGGAGGTCTTTATCCTATTGCCTACTGGCAAAAGATTACAGTTTATCAATAGTTACACAAATAGTACTATTTCCACATATTACAGTGCAATGTGATGTCCGAAATGGCTGACAGAATTAGGTAATAACACGAAATATCTGCAACGCAATATAAGGTATATGTATAGCTTGGAAATTGTGACCGTTGCTCGCTCGCTCCGCTCGCTCGTAGAAATTTAGTCCAACCTCACTACCGATCCGACGCGTTCCCAAATTCGAAATAAGTCGCTTCCATATCGTATAACGAACGCAAGAGGGAATGGTTTTAGGTGAGGCTACATTTTTCGAGCGAGCACGGCGAGCAAGGGACGCGTAAAGGTGTGTCACAATCCAACGGTTTGGCACATACGGACATTGAAATGTTCGCACCAGCCCGAGGAGCCGGAAGTCTTTATCCTATTGCCTACTGATAAATGTTTAAAGTTTATCAATAGTTTCACATAAATAGTACTATTTCCACATAGTACAGTGCAATGTCATGTCCGAAATGGCTGACAAAATTAGGTAATAACACGAAATATATGCAAGGCAATATAAGGTATATGTATAGCTTGGAAATTGTGATCGTTGCTCGCTCGCTCCGCTCGCTCGTACAAATTTAGTCCAACCTCACTACCCATCCGACGCGTTCCCAAATTCGAAATAAATCGCCTCCATATCGTATAACGAATGCAAGAGGGAATGGTTTTAGGTCAGGCTATAGTTTTCGAGCGAGCGCAGCGAGCGAGTGTCGAGTAAAGGTGTGTCACAAACCAACGGTTTGGCACATACGAACATTGAAATGTTCGCACCAGCCCGAGGAGCAGGAGGTCTTTATCCTATTGCCTACTGACAAAAGTTTACAGTTTATCAATAGTTTCACATAAATAGTACTATTTCCACATAGTACAGTGCAATGTGATGTCCGAAATGGCTGACAGAATTAGGTAATAACACGAAATATCTGCATGGCAATATAAGGTATATGTATAGCTTGGAAATTGTGACCGTTGCTCGCTCGCTCCGCTCGCTCGTAGAAATTTAGTCCAACCTCACTACCGATCCGACACGTTCCCAAATTCGAAATAAGTTACCTCCATATCGTATAACGAACGCAAGAGGGAATGGTTTTAGGTGAGGCTACATTTTTCGAGCGAGCACGGCGAGCAAGGGACGCGTAAAGGTGTGTCACAATCCAACGGTTTGGCACATACGGACATTGAAATGTTCGCACCAGCCCGAGGAGCCGGAAGTCTTCATCCTATTGCCTACTGACAAAAGTTTACAGTTTATCAATAGTTTCACATAAATAGTACTATTTCCACATAGTACATTGCAATGTTATGACCGAAATGGCTGACAAAATTAGGTAATAACACGGAATATATGCAAGGCAATATAAGGTATATGTATAGCTTGGAAATTGTGACCGTTGCTCGCTCGCTCCGCTCGCTCGTAGAAATTTAGTCCAACCTCACTACCGATCCGACACGTTCCCAAATTCGAAATAAGTCGCCTCCATATCGTATAACGAACGAAAGAGGGAATGGTTTTGGATGAGGCTACATTTTTCGAGCGAGCACGGCGAGCAAGGGACGCGTAAAGGTGTGTCACAAACCAACGGTTTGGCACATACGGACATTGAAATATTCGCACCAGCCCGAGGAGAAGGAGGTCTTTATCCTATTGCCTACTGGCAAAAGATTACAGTTTATCAATAGTTACACAAATAGTACTATTTCCACATATTACAGTGCAATGTGATGTCCGAAATGGCTGACAGAATTAGGTAATAACACGAAATATCTGCAACGCAATATAAGGTATATGTATAGCTTGGAAATTGTGACCGTTGCTCGCTCGCTCCGCTCGCTCGTAGAAATTTAGTCCAACCTCACTACCGATCCGACGCGTTCCCAAATTCGAAATAAGTCGCTTCCATATCGTATAACGAACGCAAGAGGGAATGGTTTTAGGTGAGGCTACATTTTTCGAGCGAGCACGGCGAGCAAGGGACGCGTAAAGGTGTGTCACAATCCAACGGTTTGGCACATACGGACATTGAAATGTTCGCACCAGCCCGAGGAGCAGGAGGTATTTATCCTATTGCCTACTGACAAAAGTTTACAGTTTATCAATAGTTTCACATAAATAGTACTATTTCCACATAGTACATTGCAATGTTATGACCGAAATGGCTGACAAAATTAGGTAATAACACGAAATATATGCAAGGCAATATAAGGTATATGTATAGCTTGGAAATTGTGACCGTTGCTCGCTCGCTCCGCTCGCTCGTAGAAATTTAGTCCAACCTCACTACCGATCCGACGCGTTCCCAAATTCGAAATAAGTCGCCTCCATATCGTATAACAAATGCAAGAGGGAATGGTTTTAGGTTAGGCTATAGTTTTCGAGTGAGCGCAGCGAGCGAGGGACGCGTAAAGATGTGTCACAAACCAACGGTTTGGCACATGGGGACATTGAAATATTCATACCAGCCCGTGGAGCCGGAAATCTTTATCCTCTTGCCTACTGACAAAAGTTTACAGTTTATGAATAGTTTTACATAAATAGTACTATTTCCACATAGTACAGTGCAATGTGATGTCCGAAGTGGCTGACAAAATTAGGTAATAACACGAAATATATGCAAGGCAATATAAGGTATATGTATAGCTTGGAAATTGTGACCGTTGCTCGCTCGCTCCGCTCGCTCGTACAAATTTAGTCCAACCTCACTACCGATCCGACGCGTTCCCAAATTCGAAATAAGTCGCTTCCATATCGTATAACGAATGCAAGAGGGAATGGTTTTAGGTGAGGCTACATTTTTCGAGCGAGCACGGCGAGCAAGGGACGCGTAAAGGTGTGTCACAATCCAACGGTTTGGCACATACGGACATTGAAATGTTCGCACCAGCCCGAGGAGCAGGAGGTCTTTATCCTATTGCCTACTGACAAAAGTTTACAGTTTATCAATAGTTTCACATAAATAGTACTATTTCCAAATAGTACAGTGCAATGTGATGTCTGAAATGGCTGACAAAATTAGGTAATAACACGAAATATATGCAAGGCAATATAAGGTATATGTATAGCTTGGAAATTGTGACCGTTGCTCGCTCGCTCCGCTCGCTCGTAGAAATTTAGTCCAACCTCACTACCGATCCGACACGTTCCCAAATTCGAAATAAGTTACCTCCATATCGTATAACGAACGCAAGAGGGAATGCTTTTAGGTGAGGCTACATTTTTCGAGCGAGCACGGCGAGCAAGGGACGCGTAAAGGGGTGTCACAATCCAACGGTTTGGCACATACGGACATTGAAATGTTCGCACCAGCCCGAGGAGCAGGAGGTCTTTATCCTATTGCCTACTGACAAAAGTTTACAGTTTATCAATAGTTTCACATAAATAGTACTATTTCCAAATAGTACAGTGCAATGTGATGTCCGAAATGGCTGACAAAATTAGGTAATAACACGAAATATATGCAAGGCAATATAAGGTATATGTATAGCTTGGAAATTGCGACCGTTGCTCGCTCGCTCCGCTCGCTCGTAGAAATTTAGTCCAACCTCACTACCGATCCGACACGTTCCCAAATTCGAAATAAGTCACCTCCATATCGTATAACGAACGCAAGAGGGAATGGTTTTAGGTGAGGCTACATTTTTCGAGCGAGCTCGGCGAGCAAGGGACGCGTAAAGGTGTGTCACAATCCAACGGTTTGGCACATACGGACATTGAAATGTTCGCACCAGCCCGTGGAGCCGGAAGTCTTCATCCTATTGCCTACTGACAAAAGTTTACAGTTTATCAATAGTTTCACATAAATAGTACTATTTCCACATAGTACATTGCAATGTTATGACCGAAATGGCTGACAAAATTAGGTAATAACACGGAATATATGCAAGGCAATATAAGGTATATGTATAGCTTGGAAATTGTGACCGTTGCTCGCTCGCTCCGCTCGCTCGTAGAAATTTAGTCCAACCTCACTACCGATCCGACGCGTTCCCAATTTCGAAATAAGTCGCCTCCTTATCGTATAACGAATGAAAGAGGGAATGGTTTTAGGTTAGGCTATAGTTTACGAGTGAGCGCAGCGAGCGAGGGTCGCGTAAAGGTGTGTCACAAACCAACGGTTTGGCACATGGGGACATTGAAATATTCACACCAGCCCGTGGAGCCGGAAGTCTTTATCCTATTGCCTACTGACAAATGTTTACAGTTTATGAATAGTTTTACATAAATAGTACTATTTCCACATAGTACAGTGCAGTGTGATGTCCGAAATGGCTGACAAAATTAGGTAATAACACGAAATATATGGAAGGCAACATAAGGTATATGTATAGCTTGGAAATTGCGACCGTTGCTCGCTCGCTCCGCTCGCTCGTAGAAATTTAGTCCAACCTCACTACCGATCCGACACGTTCCCAAATTCGAAATAAGTCACCTCCATATCGTATAACGAACGCAAGAGGGAATGGTTTTAGGTGAGGCTACATTTTTCGAGCGAGCACGGCGAGCAAGGGACGCGTAAAGGTGTGTCACAATCCAACGGTTTGGCACATACGGACATTGAAATGTTCGCACCAGCCCGAGGAGCAGGAGGTCTTTATCCTATTGCCTACTGACAAAAGTTTACAGTTTATCAATAGTTTCACATAAATAGTACTATTTCCAAATAGTACAGTGCAATGTGATGTCCGAAATGGCTGACAAAATTAGGTAATAACACGAAATATATGCAAGGCAATATAAGGTATATGTATAGCTTGGAAATTGTGACCATTGCTCGCTCCCTCCGCTCGCTCGTAGAAATTTAGTCCAACCTCACTACCGATCCGACACGTTCCCAAATTCGAAATAAGTCGCCTCCATATCGTATAACGAACGAAAGAGGGAATGGTTTTGGATGAGGCTACATTTTTCGAGCGAGCACGGCGAGCAAGGGACGCGTAAAGGTGTGTCACAAACCAACGGTTTGGCACATACGGACATTGAAATATTCGCACCAGCCCGAGGAGAAGGAGGTCTTTATCCTATTGCCTACTGGCAAAAGATTACAGTTTATCAATAGTTACACAAATAGTACTATTTCCACATATTACAGTGCAATGTGATGTCCGAAATGGCTGACAGAATTAGGTAATAACACGAAATATCTGCAACGCAATATAAGGTATATGTATAGCTTGGAAATTGTGACCGTTGCTCGCTCGCTCCGCTCGCTCGTAGAAATTTAGTCCAACCTCACTACCGATCCGACGCGTTCCCAAATTCGAAATAAGTCGCTTCCATATCGTATAACGAACGCAAGAGGGAATGGTTTTAGGTGAGGCTACATTTTTCGAGCGAGCACGGCGAGCAAGGGACGCGTAAAGGTGTGTCACAATCCAACGGTTTGGCACATACGGACATTGAAATGTTCGCACCAGCCCGAGGAGCAGGAGGTATTTATCCTATTGCCTACTGACAAAAGTTTACAGTTTATCAATAGTTTCACATAAATAGTACTATTTCCACATAGTACATTGCAATGTTATGACCGAAATGGCTGACAAAATTAGGTAATAACACGAAATATATGCAAGGCAATATAAGGTATATGTATAGCTTGGAAATTGTGACCGTTGCTCGCTCGCTCCGCTCGCTCGTAGAAATTTAGTCCAACCTCACTACCGATCCGACGCGTTCCCAAATTCGAAATAAGTCGCCTCCATATCGTATAACAAATGCAAGAGGGAATGGTTTTAGGTTAGGCTATAGTTTTCGAGTGAGCGCAGCGAGCGAGGGACGCGTAAAGATGTGTCACAAACCAACGGTTTGGCACATGGGGACATTGAAATATTCATACCAGCCCGTGGAGCCGGAAATATTTATCCTCTTGCCTACTGACAAAAGTTTACAGTTTATGAATAGTTTTACATAAATAGTACTATTTCCACATAGTACAGTGCAATGTGATGTCCGAAGTGGCTGACAAAATTAGGTAATAACACGAAATATATGCAAGGCAATATAAGGTATATGTATAGCTTGGAAATTGTGACCGTTGCTCGCTCGCTCCGCTCGCTCGTAGAAATTTAGTCCAACCTCACTACCGATCCGACGCGTTCCCAAATTCGAAATAAGTCGCTTCCATATCGTATAACGAATGCAAGAGGGAATGGTTTTAGGTGAGGCTACATTTTTCGAGCGAGCACGGCGAGCAAGGGACGCGTAAAGGTGTGTCACAATCCAACGGTTTGGCACATACGGACATTGAAATGTTCGCACCAGCCCGAGGAGCCGGAAGTCTTCATCCTATTGCCTACTGACAAAAGTTTACAGTTTATCAATAGTTTCACATAAATAGTACTATTTCCACATAGTACATTGCAATGTTATGACCGAAACGGCTGACAAAATTAGGTAATAACACGAAATATATGCAAGGCAATATAAGGTATATGTATAGCTTGGAAATTGCGACCGTTGCTCGCTCGCTCCGCTCGCTCGTAGAAATTTAGTCCAACCTCACTACCGATCCGACACGTTCTCAAATTCGAAATAAGTCACCTCCATATCGTATAACGAACGCAAGAGGGAATGGTTTTAGGTGAAGCTACATTTTTCGAGCGAGCACGGCGAGCAAGGGACGCGTAAAGGTGTGTCACAATCCAACGGTTTGGCACATACGGACATTGAAATGTTCGCACCAGCCCGAGGAGCAGGAGGTCTTTATCCTATTGCCTACTGACAAAAGTTTACAGTTTATCAATAGTTTCACATAAATAGTACTATTTCCACATAGTACATTGCAATGTTATGACCGAAATGGCTGACAAAATTAGGTAATAACACGAAATATATGCAAGGCAATATAAGGTATATGTATAGCTTGGAAATTGTGACCGTTGCTCGCTCGCTCCGCTCGCTCGTAGAAATTTAGTCCAACCTCACTACCGATCCGACGCGTTCCCAATTTCGAAATAAGTCGCCTCCATATCGTATAACAAATGCAAGAGGGAATGGTTTTAGGTTAGGCTATAGTTTTCGAGTGAGCGCAGCGAGCGAGGGACGCGTAAAGATGTGTCACAAACCAACGGTTTGGCACATGGGGACATTGAAATATTCATACCAGCCCGTGGAGCCGGAAATCTTTATCCTCTTGCCTACTGACAAAAGTTTACAGTTTATGAATAGTTTTACATAAATAGTACTATTTCCACATAGTACAGTGCAATGTGATGTCCGAAGTGGCTGACAAAATTAGGTAATAACACGAAATATTTGCAAGGCAATATAAGGTATATGTATAGCTTGGAAATTGTGACCGTTGCTCGCTCGCTCCGCTCGCTCGTAGAAATTTAGTCCAACCTCACTACCGATCCGACGCGTTCCCAAATTCGAAATAAGTCGCTTCCATATCGTATAACGAATGCAAGAGGGAATGGTTTTAGGTGAGGCTACATTTTTCGAGCGAGCACGGCGAGCAAGGGACGCGTAAAGGTGTGTCACAATCCAACGGTTTGGCACATACGGACATTGAAATGTTCGCACCAGCCCGAGGAGCAGGAGGTCTTTATCCTATTGCCTACTGACAAAAGTTTACAGTTTATCAATAGTTTCACATAAATAGTACTATTTCCAAATAGTACAGTGCAATGTGATGTCCGAAATGGCTGACAAAATTAGGTAATAACACGAAATATATGCAAGGCAATATAAGGTATATGTATAGCTTGGAAATTGTGACCGTTGCTCGCTCGCTCCGCTCGCTCGTAGAAATTTAGTCCAACCTCACTACCGATCCGACACGTTCCCAAATTCGAAATAAGTTACCTCCATATCGTATAACGAACGCAAGAGGGAATGGTTTTAGGTGAGGCTACATTTTTCGAGCGAGCACGGCGAGCAAGGGACGCGTAAAGGTGTGTCACAATCCAACGGTTTGGCACATACGGACATTGAAATGTTCGCACCTGCCCGAGGAGCAGGAGGTCTTTATCCTATTGCCTACTGACAAAAGTTTACAGTTTATCAATAGTTTCACATAAATAGTACTATTTCCAAATAGTACAGTGCAATGTGATGTCCGAAATGGCTGACAAAATTAGGTAATAACACGAAATATATGCAAGGCAATATAAGGTATATGTATAGCTTGGAAATTGCGACCGTTGCTCGCTCGCTCCGCTCGCTCGTAGAAATTTAGTCCAACCTCACTACCGATCCGACACGTTCCCAAATTCGAAATAAGTCACCTCCATATCGTATAACGAACGCAAGAGGGAATGGTTTTAGGTGAAGCTACATTTTTCGAGCGAGCACGGCGAGCAAGGGACGCGTAAAGGTGTGTCACAATCCAACGGTTTGGCACATACGGACATTGAAATGTTCGCACCAGCCCGAGGAGCCGGAAGTCTTCATCCTATTGCCTACTGACAAAAGTTTACAGTTTATCAATAGTTTCACATAAATAGTACTATTTCCACATAGTACATTGCAATGTTATGACCGAAATGGCTGACAAAATTAGGTAATAACACGAAATATATGCAAGGCAATATAAGGTATATGTATAGCTTGGAAATTGTGACCGTTGCTCGCTCGCTCCGCTCGCTCGTAGAAATTTAGTCCAACCTCACTACCGATCCGACGCGTTCCCAAATTCGAAATAAGTCGCCTCCATATCGTATAACAAATGCAAGAGGGAATGGTTTTAGGTTAGGCTATAGTTTTCGAGTGAGCGCAGCGAGCGAGGGACGCGTAAAGATGTGTCACAAACCAACGGTTTGGCACATGGGGACATTGAAATATTCATACCAGCCCGTGGAGCCGGAAATATTTATCCTCTTGCCTACTGACAAAAGTTTACAGTTTATGAATAGTTTTACATAAATAGTACTATTTCCACATAGTACAGTGCAATGTGATGTCCGAAGTGGCTGACAAAATTAGGTAATAACACGAAATATATGCAAGGCAATATAAGGTATATGTAAAGCTTGGAAATTGTGACCGTTGCTCGCTCGCTCCGCTCGCTCGTAGAAATTTAGTCCAACCTCACTACCGATCCGACGCGTTCCCAAATTCGAAATAAGTCGCTTCCATATCGTATAACGAATGCAAGAGGGAATGGTTTTAGGTGAGGCTACATTTTTCGAGCGAGCACGGCGAGCAAGGGACGCGTAAAGGTGTGTCACAATCCAACGGTTTGGCACATACGGACATTGAAATGTTCGCACCAGCCCGAGGAGCCGGAAGTCTTCATCCTATTGCCTACTGACAAAAGTTTACAGTTTATCAATAGTTTCACATAAATAGTACTATTTCCACATAGTACATTGCAATGTTATGACCGAAACGGCTGACAAAATTAGGTAATAACACGAAATATATGCAAGGCAATATAAGGTATATGTATAGCTTGGAAATTGCGACCGTTGCTCGCTCGCTCCGCTCGCTCGTAGAAATTTAGTCCAACCTCACTACCGATCCGACACGTTCTCAAATTCGAAATAAGTCACCTCCATATCGTATAACGAACGCAAGAGGGAATGGTTTTAGGTGAAGCTACATTTTTCGAGCGAGCACGGCGAGCAAGGGACGCGTAAAGGTGTGTCACAATCCAACGGTTTGGCACATACGGACATTGAAATGTTCGCACCAGCCCGAGGAGCAGGAGGTCTTTATCCTATTGCCTACTGACAAAAGTTTACAGTTTATCAATAGTTTCACATAAATAGTACTATTTCCACATAGTACATTGCAATGTTATGACCGAAATGGCTGACAAAATTAGGTAATAACACGAAATATATGCAAGGCAATATAAGGTATATGTATAGCTTGGAAATTGTGACCGTTGCTCGCTCGCTCCGCTCGCTCGTAGAAATTTAGTCCAACCTCACTACCGATCCGACGCGTTCCCAATTTCGAAATAAGTCGCCTCCATATCGTATAACAAATGCAAGAGGGAATGGTTTTAGGTTAGGCTATAGTTTTCGAGTGAGCGCAGCGAGCGAGGGACGCGTAAAGATGTGTCACAAACCAACGGTTTGGCACATGGGGACATTGAAATATTCATACCAGCCCGTGGAGCCGGAAATCTTTATCCTCTTGCCTACTGACAAAAGTTTACAGTTTATGAATAGTTTTACATAAATAGTACTATTTCCACATAGTACAGTGCAATGTGATGTCCGAAGTGGCTGACAAAATTAGGTAATAACACGAAATATTTGCAAGGCAATATAAGGTATATGTATAGCTTGGAAATTGTGACCGTTGCTCGCTCGCTCCGCTCGCTCGTAGAAATTTAGTCCAACCTCACTACCGATCCGACGCGTTCCCAAATTCGAAATAAGTCGCTTCCATATCGTATAACGAATGCAAGAGGGAATGGTTTTAGGTGAGGCTACATTTTTCGAGCGAGCACGGCGAGCAAGGGACGCGTAAAGGTGTGTCACAATCCAACGGTTTGGCACATACGGACATTGAAATGTTCGCACCAGCCCGAGGAGCAGGAGGTCTTTATCCTATTGCCTACTGACAAAAGTTTACAGTTTATCAATAGTTTCACATAAATAGTACTATTTCCAAATAGTACAGTGCAATGTGATGTCCGAAATGGCTGACAAAATTAGGTAATAACACGAAATATATGCAAGGCAATATAAGGTATATGTATAGCTTGGAAATTGTGACCGTTGCTCGCTCGCTCCGCTCGCTCGTAGAAATTTAGTCCAACCTCACTACCGATCCGACACGTTCCCAAATTCGAAATAAGTTACCTCCATATCGTATAACGAACGCAAGAGGGAATGGTTTTAGGTGAGGCTACATTTTTCGAGCGAGCACGGCGAGCAAGGGACGCGTAAAGGTGTGTCACAATCCAACGGTTTGGCACATACGGACATTGAAATGTTCGCACCAGCCCGAGGAGCAGGAGGTCTTTATCCTATTGCCTACTGACAAAAGTTTACAGTTTATCAATAGTTTCACATAAATAGTACTATTTCCAAATAGTACAGTGCAATGTGATGTCCGAAATGGCTGACAAAATTAGGTAATAACACGAAATATATGCAAGGCAATATAAGGTATATGTATAGCTTGGAAATTGCGACCGTTGCTCGCTCGCTCCGCTCGCTCGTAGAAATTTAGTCCAACCTCACTACCGATCCGACACGTTCCCAAATTCGAAATAAGTCACCTCCATATCGTATAACGAACGCAAGAGGGAATGGTTTTAGGTGAAGCTACATTTTTCGAGCGAGCACGGCGAGCAAGGGACGCGTAAAGGTGTGTCACAATCCAACGGTTTGGCACATACGGACATTGAAATGTTCGCACCAGCCCGAGGAGCCGGAAGTCTTCATCCTATTGCCTACTGACAAAAGTTTACAGTTTATCAATAGTTTCACATAAATAGTACTATTTCCACATAGTACATTGCAATGTTATGACCGAAATGGCTGACAAAATTAGGTAATAACACGAAATATATGCAAGGCAATATAAGGTATATGTATAGCTTGGAAATTGTGACCGTTGCTCGCTCGCTCCGCTCGCTCGTAGAAATTTAGTCCAACCTCACTACCGATCCGACGCGTTCCCAATTTCGAAATAAGTCGCCTCCTTATCGTATAACGAATGCAAGAGGGAATGGTTTTAGGTGAGGCTACATTTTTCGAGCGAGCACGGCGAGCAAGGGACGCGTAAAGGTGTGTCACAATCCAACGGTTTGGCACATACGGACATTGAAATGTTCGCACCAGCCCGAGGAGCAGGAGGTCTTTATCCTATTGCCTACTGACAAAAGTTTACAGTTTATCAATAGTTTCACATAAATAGTACTATTTCCAAATAGTACAGTGCAATGTGATGTCCGAAATGGCTGACAAAATTAGGTAATAACACGAAATATATGCAAGGCAATATAAGGTATATGTATAGCTTGGAAATTGTGACCGTTGCTCGCTCGCTCCGCTCGCTCGTAGAAATTTAGTCCAACCTCACTACCGATCCGACACGTTCCCAAATTCGAAATAAGTTACCTCCATATCGTATAACGAACGCAAGAGGGAATGCTTTTAGGTGAGGCTACATTTTTCGAGCGAGCACGGCGAGCAAGGGACGCGTAAAGGGGTGTCACAATCCAACGGTTTGGCACATACGGACATTGAAATGTTCGCACCAGCCCGAGGAGCAGGAGGTCTTTATCCTATTGCCTACTGACAAAAGTTTACAGTTTATCAATAGTTTCACATAAATAGTACTATTTCCAAATAGTACAGTGCAATGTGATGTCCGAAATGGCTGACAAAATTAGGTAATAACACGAAATATATGCAAGGCAATATAAGGTATATGTATAGCTTGGAAATTGCGACCGTTGCTCGCTCGCTCCGCTCGCTCGTAGAAATTTAGTCCAACCTCACTACCGATCCGACACGTTCCCAAATTCGAAATAAGTCACCTCCATATCGTATAACGAACGCAAGAGGGAATGGTTTTAGGTGAGGCTACATTTTTCGAGCGAGCTCGGCGAGCAAGGGACGCGTAAAGGTGTGTCACAATCCAACGGTTTGGCACATACGGACATTGAAATGTTCGCACCAGCCCGAGGAGCCGGAAGTCTTCATCCTATTGCCTACTGACAAAAGTTTACAGTTTATCAATAGTTTCACATAAATAGTACTATTTCCACATAGTACATTGCAATGTTATGACCGAAATGGCTGACAAAATTAGGTAATAACACGGAATATATGCAAGGCAATATAAGGTATATGTATAGCTTGGAAATTGTGACCGTTGCTCGCTCGCTCCGCTCGCTCGTAGAAATTTAGTCCAACCTCACTACCGATCCGACGCGTTTCCAATTTCGAAATAAGTCGCCTCCTTATCGTATAACGAATGAAAGAGGGAATGGTTTTAGGTTAGGCTATAGTTTACGAGTGAGCGCAGCGAGCGAGGGTCGCGTAAAGGTGTGTCACAAACCAACGGTTTGGCACATGGGGACATTGAAATATTCACACCAGCCCGTGGAGCCGGAAGTCTTTATCCTATTGCCTACTGACAAATGTTTACAGTTTATGAATAGTTTTACATAAATAGTACTATTTCCACATAGTACAGTGCAGTGTGATGTCCGAAATGGCTGACAAAATTAGGTAATAACACGAAATATATGGAAGGCAACATAAGGTATATGTATAGCTTGGAAATTGCGACCGTTGCTCGCTCGCTCCGCTCGCTCGTAGAAATTTAGTCCAACCTCACTACCGATCCGACACGTTCCCAAATTCGAAATAAGTCACCTCCATATCGTATAACGAACGCAAGAGGGAATGGTTTTAGGTGAGGCTACATTTTTCGAGCGAGCACGGCGAGCAAGGGACGCGTAAAGGTGTGTCACAATCCAACGGTTTGGCACATACGGACATTGAAATGTTCGCACCAGCCCGAGGAGCAGGAGGTCTTTATCCTATTGCCTACTGACAAAAGTTTACAGTTTATCAATAGTTTCACATAAATAGTACTATTTCCACATAGTACATTGCAATGTTATGACCGAAATGGCTGACAAAATTAGGTAATAACACGAAATATATGCAAGGCAATATAAGGTATTTGTATAGCTTGGAAATTGTGACCGTTGCTCGCTCGCTCCGCTCGCTCGTAGAAATTTAGTCCAACCTCACTACCGATCCGACGCGTTCCCAATTTCGAAATAAGTCGCCTCCATATCGTATAACAAATGCAAGAGGGAATGGTTTTAGGTTAGGCTATAGTTTTCGAGTGAGCGCAGCGAGCGAGGGACGCGTAAAGATGTGTCACAAACCAACGGTTTGGCACATGGGGACATTGAAATATTCATACCAGCCCGTGGAGCCGGAAATCTTTATCCTCTTGCCTACTGACAAAAGTTTACAGTTTATGAATAGTTTTACATAAATAGTACTATTTCCACATAGTACAGTGCAATGTGATGTCCGAAGTGGCTGACAAAATTAGGTAATAACACGAAATATTTGCAAGGCAATATAAGGTATATGTATAGCTTGGAAATTGTGACCGTTGCTCGCTCGCTCCGCTCGCTCGTAGAAATTTAGTCCAACCTCACTACCGATCCGACGCGTTCCCAAATTCGAAATAAGTCGCTTCCATATCGTATAACGAATGCAAGAGGGAATGGTTTTAGGTGAGGCTACATTTTTCGAGCGAGCACGGCGAGCAAGGGACGCGTAAAGGTGTGTCACAATCCAACGGTTTGGCACATACGGACATTGAAATGTTCGCACCAGCCCGAGGAGCAGGAGGTCTTTATCCTATTGCCTACTGACAAAAGTTTACAGTTTATCAATAGTTTCACATAAATAGTACTATTTCCAAATAGTACAGTGCAATGTGATGTCCGAAATGGCTGACAAAATTAGGTAATAACACGAAATATATGCAAGGCAATATAAGGTATATGTATAGCTTGGAAATTGTGACCGTTGCTCGCTCGCTCCGCTCGCTCGTAGAAATTTAGTCCAACCTCACTACCGATCCGACACGTTCCCAAATTCGAAATAAGTTACCTCCATATCGTATAACGAACGCAAGAGGGAATGGTTTTAGGTGAGGCTACATTTTTCGAGCGAGCACGGCGAGCAAGGGACGCGTAAAGGTGTGTCACAATCCAACGGTTTGGCACATACGGACATTGAAATGTTCGCACCAGCCCGAGGAGCAGGAGGTCTTTATCCTATTGCCTACTGACAAAAGTTTACAGTTTATCAATAGTTTCACATAAATAGTACTATTTCCAAATAGTACAGTGCAATGTGATGTCCGAAATGGCTGACAAAATTAGGTAATAACACGAAATATATGCAAGGCAATATAAGGTATATGTATAGCTTGGAAATTGCGACCGTTGCTCGCTCGCTCCGCTCGCTCGTAGAAATTTAGTCCAACCTCACTACCGATCCGACACGTTCCCAAATTCGAAATAAGTCACCTCCATATCGTATAACGAACGCAAGAGGGAATGGTTTTAGGTGAAGCTACATTTTTCGAGCGAGCACGGCGAGCAAGGGACGCGTAAAGGTGTGTCACAATCCAACGGTTTGGCACATACGGACATTGAAATGTTCGCAC
Source organism: Bombus affinis (assembly GCF_024516045.1). NCBI lineage: Eukaryota > Metazoa > Arthropoda > Insecta > Hymenoptera > Apidae > Bombus > Bombus affinis. The sequence goes on from NW_026109635.1 coordinate 17,735, forward strand.
CAGCCCGAGGAGCCGGAAGTCTTCATCCTATTGCCTACTGACAAAAGTTTACAGTTTATCAATAGTTTCACATAAATAGTACTATTTCCACATAGTACATTGCAATGTTATGACCGAAATGGCTGACAAAATTAGGTAATAACACGAAATATATGCAAGGCAATATAAGGTATATGTATAGCTTGGAAATTGTGACCGTTGCTCGCTCGCTCCGCTCGCTCGTAGAAATTTAGTCCAACCTCACTACCGATCCGACGCGTTCCCAATTTCGAAATAAGTCGCCTCCTTATCGTATAACGAATGCAAGAGGGAATGGTTTTAGGTGAGGCTACATTTTTCGAGCGAGCACGGCGAGCAAGGGACGCGTAAAGGTGTGTCACAATCCAACGGTTTGGCACATACGGACATTGAAATGTTCGCACCAGCCCGAGGAGCAGGAGGTCTTTATCCTATTGCCTACTGACAAAAGTTTACAGTTTATCAATAGTTTCACATAAATAGTACTATTTCCAAATAGTACAGTGCAATGTGATGTCCGAAATGGCTGACAAAATTAGGTAATAACACGAAATATATGCAAGGCAATATAAGGTATATGTATAGCTTGGAAATTGTGACCGTTGCTCGCTCGCTCCGCTCGCTCGTAGAAATTTAGTCCAACCTCACTACCGATCCGACACGTTCCCAAATTCGAAATAAGTTACCTCCATATCGTATAACGAACGCAAGAGGGAATGCTTTTAGGTGAGGCTACATTTTTCGAGCGAGCACGGCGAGCAAGGGACGCGTAAAGGGGTGTCACAATCCAACGGTTTGGCACATACGGACATTGAAATGTTCGCACCAGCCCGAGGAGCAGGAGGTCTTTATCCTATTGCCTACTGACAAAAGTTTACAGTTTATCAATAGTTTCACATAAATAGTACTATTTCCAAATAGTACAGTGCAATGTGATGTCCGAAATGGCTGACAAAATTAGGTAATAACACGAAATATATGCAAGGCAATATAAGGTATATGTATAGCTTGGAAATTGCGACCGTTGCTCGCTCGCTCCGCTCGCTCGTAGAAATTTAGTCCAACCTCACTACCGATCCGACACGTTCCCAAATTCGAAATAAGTCACCTCCATATCGTATAACGAACGCAAGAGGGAATGGTTTTAGGTGAGGCTACATTTTTCGAGCGAGCTCGGCGAGCAAGGGACGCGTAAAGGTGTGTCACAATCCAACGGTTTGGCACATACGGACATTGAAATGTTCGCACCAGCCCGAGGAGCCGGAAGTCTTCATCCTATTGCCTACTGACAAAAGTTTACAGTTTATCAATAGTTTCACATAAATAGTACTATTTCCACATAGTACATTGCAATGTTATGACCGAAATGGCTGACAAAATTAGGTAATAACACGGAATATATGCAAGGCAATATAAGGTATATGTATAGCTTGGAAATTGTGACCGTTGCTCGCTCGCTCCGCTCGCTCGTAGAAATTTAGTCCAACCTCACTACCGATCCGACGCGTTTCCAATTTCGAAATAAGTCGCCTCCTTATCGTATAACGAATGAAAGAGGGAATGGTTTTAGGTTAGGCTATAGTTTACGAGTGAGCGCAGCGAGCGAGGGTCGCGTAAAGGTGTGTCACAAACCAACGGTTTGGCACATGGGGACATTGAAATATTCACACCAGCCCGTGGAGCCGGAAGTCTTTATCCTATTGCCTACTGACAAATGTTTACAGTTTATGAATAGTTTTACATAAATAGTACTATTTCCACATAGTACAGTGCAGTGTGATGTCCGAAATGGCTGACAAAATTAGGTAATAACACGAAATATATGGAAGGCAACATAAGGTATATGTATAGCTTGGAAATTGCGACCGTTGCTCGCTCGCTCCGCTCGCTCGTAGAAATTTAGTCCAACCTCACTACCGATCCGACACGTTCCCAAATTCGAAATAAGTCACCTCCATATCGTATAACGAACGCAAGAGGGAATGGTTTTAGGTGAGGCTACATTTTTCGAGCGAGCACGGCGAGCAAGGGACGCGTAAAGGTGTGTCACAATCCAACGGTTTGGCACATACGGACATTGAAATGTTCGCACCAGCCCGAGGAGCAGGAGGTCTTTATCCTATTGCCTACTGACAAAAGTTTACAGTTTATCAATAGTTTCACATAAATAGTACTATTTCCAAATAGTACAGTGCAATGTGATGTCCGAAATGGCTGACAAAATTAGGTAATAACACGAAATATATGCAAGGCAATATAAGGTATATGTATAGCTTGGAAATTGTGACCATTGCTCGCTCCCTCCGCTCGCTCGTAGAAATTTAGTCCAACCTCACTACCGATCCGACACGTTCCCAAATTCGAAATAAGTCACCTCCATATCGTATAACGAACGAAAGAGGGAATGGTTTTGGATGAGGCTACATTTTTCGAGCGAGCACGGCGAGCAAGGGACGCGTAAAGGTGTGTCACAAACCAACGGTTTGGCACATACGGACATTGAAATATTCGCACCAGCCCGAGGAGAAGGAGGTCTTTATCCTATTGCCTACTGGCAAAAGATTACAGTTTATCAATAGTTACACAAATAGTACTATTTCCACATATTACAGTGCAATGTGATGTCCGAAATGGCTGACAGAATTAGGTAATAACACGAAATATCTGCAACGCAATATAAGGTATATGTATAGCTTGGAAATTGTGACCGTTGCTCGCTCGCTCCGCTCGCTCGTAGAAATTTAGTCCAACCTCACTACCGATCCGACGCGTTCCCAAAATCGAAATAAGTCGCTTCCATATCGTATAACGAACGCAAGTGGGAATGGTTTTAGGTGAGGCTACATTTTTCGAGCGAGCACGGCGAGCAAGGGACGCGTAAAGGTGTGTCACAATCCAACGGTTTGGCACATACGGACATTGAAATGTTCGCACCAGCCCGAGGAGCAGGAGGTATTTATCCTATTGCCTACTGACAAAAGTTTACAGTTTATCAATAGTTTCACATAAATAGTACTATTTCCACATAGTACATTGCAATGTTATGACCGAAATGGCTGACAAAATTAGGTAATAACACGAAATATATGCAAGGCAATATAAGGTATATGTATAGCTTGGAAAGTGTGACCGTTGCTCGCTCGCTCCGCTCGCTCGTAGAAATTTAGTCCAACCTCACTACCGATCCGACGCGTTCCCAAATTCGAAATAAGTCGCCTCCATATCGTATAACAAATGCAAGAGGGAATGGTTTTAGGTTAGGCTATAGTTTTCGAGTGAGCGCAGCGAGCGAGGGACGCGTAAAGATGTGTCACAAACCAACGGTTTGGCACATGGGGACATTGAAATATTCATACCAGCCCGTGGAGCCGGAAATCTTTATCCTCTTGCCTACTGACAAAAGTTTACAGTTTATGAATAGTTTTACATAAATAGTACTATTTCCACATAGTACAGTGCAATGTGATGTCCGAAGTGGCTGACAAAATTAGGTAATAACACGAAATATATGCAAGGCAATATAAGGTATATGTATAGCTTGGAAATTGTGACCGTTGCTCGCTCGCTCCGCTCGCTCGTAGAAATTTAGTCCAACCTCACTACCGATCCGACGCGTTCCCAAATTCGAAATAAGTCGCTTCCATATCGTATAACGAATGCAAGAGGGAATGGTTTTAGGTGAGGCTACATTTTTCGAGCGAGCACGGCGAGCAAGGGACGCGTAAAGGTGTGTCACAATCCAACGGTTTGGCACATACGGACATTGAAATGTTCGCACCAGCCCGAGGAGAAGGAGGTCTTTATCCTATTGCCTACTGGCAAAAGATTACAGTTTATCAATAGTTACACAAATAGTACTATTTCCACATAGTACAGTGCAA
>NW_026109636.1:0-21480 GCF_024516045.1 Bombus affinis
AACGTATAACGATATATTGCATCACTATTTGACGTATAACGTTATATACTATTACGTTATAATGCATAACTTTATATTGCATCACTATATGAAGTATAACGTTATATACTATTACGTTATAAGGTATAACGATATATTGCATCACTATATGAAGTATAACCTTATATACTATTACATTATAAGGTATAACGATATATTGCACCACTATATGACGTATAACGTCATATACTATTACGTTATAACCTATAACGTTATACTGCATCACTATATGACGTATAACGTTATGTACTATTACGTTATAGGGTATAACGTTATATTGCATCACTATATCACTTATAACGTTATATTGCTTCACTATATGAAGCGTAACGTTATATACTAGTACGTTATAACGCCATAACGTTAATTGCATCACTATATGACGTATAACGTTATGGAGTATTACGTTTTAACGTATAACGTTATATACTATTACGTTATAACGGATAACGATATATTTCATCACTATGTGACGTAATACGTTATATACTATTACGTTATAATGTATAACGATATATTGCATCACTATATGAAGTATAACCTTATATACTATTACATTATAAGGTATAACAATATATTGCAACACTATATGACGTATAACGTCATATAATATTACGTTATAACCTATAACGTTGTACCGCATCACTATATGACGTATAACGTTATATACTATTACGTTATAAGGTATAACGTTATATACTATTACGTTATAAGGTATAACGTTATATTGCATCACTATATCACTTATAACGTTATATTGCATCACTATATGACGCATAACGTCATATACTAATACATTATAACTTATAACGTTATAGAGTATTACGGTATAACGTATGACTACATATTGCACCACTATGTGACGAATAACGTTATAAACTTTTACGTTATAATGCATAACGTTATATTGCATCACTGTATGCCGTATAACGTTATATACTATTACGTTATAACGGATAACGATATATTTCATCACTATGTGACGTATAACGTTATATACTATTACGTTATTACCTACAACGTTATACTGCATCACTATATGACGAATAACGTCATATACTGTTACGTTATAACGTATATCGTTATATTGCATTACTATATGACGCATAACGTTATGGAGCATTACGTTACAACGTATAACGACATATTGTATTACTATGTGACGTATAACGTTATATACTATTGCGTTAGAACCTATAACTTTATACAGCATCACTATATGTCGTATAACGTTATATACTATTACGTTATAAGGTATAACGTTATATTGCATCACTATAAGAAGTATAACGTTATATACTAGTACGTTATAACGCATAACGTTATATTGCATCAATGTATGAAGTATAACGTTATATACTAATACGTTATAACGCATAACGCTATATTGCATCACTATGTGACGTATAACGTTATATACTATTACGTTATAAGGTATAACGTTATATTGCATCACTATATGATGTATAACGTTTATACTATTACGTTATAACCTATAACGATGTACTGCATCAGTATATGACGTATAACGTTACATACTATAACGTTATAAGGTATAACGTTATATTGCATCACTATATCACTTATAACGTTATATTGCATCACTATATGATGTATAACGTTTATACTATTACGTTATAACTTATAACATTATATTGCAACACTATATGACGTATAACGTTATGGAGTATTACGTTTTATCGTATAACGTTATGTTGCATTACTATATGACGTATAAAGTTATGGAGTATTACGTTACAACCTATAATGTTATACTGCGTCACTATATGACGTATAACGTTATATACTATTACGTTATAAGGTATAACGAAATAATGCATCACTATATCAAGTATAAACTTATATACTATTACGATATAAGGTATAACGATATATTGCATCACTATATGAAGTATAACCTTATATACTATTACATTATAAGGTATGACGATATATTGCACCACTATATGACGTATAACGTCATATACTATTAGGTTATAACCTATAACGATGTACTGCATCACTATGTGACGTATAACGTTATATACTATTGCGTTATAACCTATAACGTTATATAGCATCACTATGTGACGTATAACGTTATATACTATTACGTTATTACCTATAAAGTTATACTGCATCACTATATGACGTATAACGTCATATACTGTTACGGAATAACGTATAACGTTATATTGCATTACTATATGACGTAGAACGTTATGGAGTATTACGCTACAACCTATAATGTTATACTGCGTCAGTATATGACGTATAACGTTATATACTATTACGTTATAATGTATAACATTATGCAGCATCACAATGTCACTTATAACGTTATATTGCATCACTATATGATGTATAACGTTTATACTATTACGTTATAACTTATAACGTTATACTGCATCACTGTATGACGTATAAAATTATGGTATATTACGTTACAACGTATAACGATATATTGCATCACTATGTGACGTATAACGTTATATAATATTACGTTATAACGCATAACGTTATATTGCTTCACTATATTACTTATAACGTAATATTGTACCACTATATGACGAATAACGTTATATACTATTACGTTACAAGGTATAACGTTATATTGCATCACTATATGAAGTATAACGTTATATACTGTTACGTTATAACGTATAGCGTTATAGAGTATTACCTTATATCGTATAACGATTTATGCTATTACGTTATAATGCATAACGTTATATTGCATCACTATATGACGTATAACGTTATATACTATTACGTTATAACGGATAAAGTTATATTTCATCACTATGTGACGTATAACATTATATACTATTACGTTATTACCTATAAAGTTATACTGCATCACTATATGACGTATAACGTCATATACTGTTATAACGTATAACGTTATATTGCATTACTGTATGACGTATAACGTTATGGAGTATTACGTTACAACCTATAACGTTATACTGCGTCACTATATGACGTATAACGTTATATACTATTGCGTTATAAGGTATAACGATATATTGCATCACTATGTGACGTATAATGTTATATACTATTACGTTATAATACATAACGTCATATTGCATCACTATATGACGTATAACGTTATATACTATTACGTAATAACGGATAACAATATATTTCATCACTATGTGACGTATAAGGTTATATTCTATTACGTTATTACCTATAACGTTATGCTGCATCACTATATGGCGTATAACGTTATGGAGTATTACGCTACAACCTATAATGTTATACTGCGTCACTATATGACGTATAACGTTATATACTATTACGTTATAAGGTATAACGACATATTGCATCACTAAATGAAGTATAACCTTATATACTATTACGTTATAAGGTATAATGTTATATTGCATCACTATGTGACGTATAATGTTATATACTATTACGTTATAATACATATCGTTATATTGCATCACTAAATGAAGTATAACCTTATATACTATTACGTTATAAGGTATAATGTTATATTGCATCACTATGTGATTTATAACGTTATATACTATTACGTTATAAGGTATAACGTTATATTGCATCACTTTATGATGTATAACATTTATACTATTACGTTATAACCTATAACGATGTGCTGCATCAGTATATGACGTATAACGTTATATACTATTACGTTATAAGGTATAACGTTATATTGCATCACTATATCACTTATAACGTTATATTGCATCACTATATGATGTATAACGTTTATACTATTACGTTATAACTTATAACATTATATTGCATCACTATATGACGTATAACGTTATGGAGTATTACGTTTTATCGTATAACGTTATGTTGCATTACTATATGACGTATAACGTTATGGAGTATTACGTTACAACCTATAATGTTATACTGCGTCACTATATGACGTATAACGTTATATACTATTACGTTATAAGGTATAACGATATAATGCATCACTATATGAAGTATAACATTATATACTATTACGTTATAAGGTATAACGATATATTGCATCACTATATGAAGTATAACCTTATATACTATTACATTATAAGGTATAACGATATATTGCACCACTATATGACGTATAACGTCATATACTATTACGCTATAACCTATAACGTTATACTGCATCACTATATGAAGTATAACCTTATATACTATTACATTATAAGGTATAACGATATATTGCACCACTATATACTGCGTCACTATATGACGTATAATGTTATATACTATTACGTTATAAGGTATAACAATATATTGCATCACTATATGAAGTATAACCTTATATACTATTACGTTATAAGGTATAACGATATATTGCATCACTATATGGAGTATAACCTTATATACTATTACGTTACAACCAATAACGTTATACTGCGTCACTATATGACGTATAACGTTATATACTAATACGTTATAAGGTATAGCGTTATATTGCATCACTATATCACTTACAACGTCATATTGCATCACTATATCACTTATAACGTTTTATGGCATTACTATATAACGTGTAACGTTATGGAGTATTACGTTATAACCTATAGTGTTATAGAGTATTACCTTATATCGTATAACGATTTTCACTATTACTTATAACGCATAACGCTATATTGCATCACTATATGAAGTATAACCTTATATACTATTACGTTATAAGGAATAACGTTATATTGCATCACTATATCACTTATAACGTTATATAGCATCCCTATATGACGTATAACGTTATGAACTATTACGTTATAACGTATAGCGTTATAGAGTATTACCTTATATCGTATAACGATTTATACTATTACGTTATAACGCATTACGTTATATTGCATCACTATATCACTTATAACGTTATATTGCATCACTATATGGTGTATAACCTTTATACTATTACGTTATAACTTATAACGGTATATTGCATCACTATATGACGTATAACGTTATGGAGTATTATGTTTTAACGTATAACATTATATTGCATTTCTAAATGGCGTATAACGTTATGGAGTATTACGTTGTAACGTATAACGATATATTGCATCACTATGTGACGTATAACGTTATATACTATTACGTTATAACGCATAACGTTATATTGCATCACTATATCACTTATAACGTTATATTGCACCACTATATGACGTATAGCGTCATATACTATTACGTTATAACCCATAACGTTGTACTGCATCACTATATGACGTATAACGTTATATACTAATACGTTATATGGTATAACGTTATATTGCATCACTATATCACTTATAACGTTATATTGCTTCACTATATGAAGCATAACGTTATATACTATTACGTTAGAACCTATAACGTTATACTGCGACTCTATATGACGTATAACGATATATAGTATTACGATATAAGGTATAACGATATAATGCATCACTATATGAAGTATAACATTATATACTATTACGTTATAAGGTATAACGATATATTGCATCACTATATGAAGTATAACCTTATATACTATTGCGTTATGAGGTATAATAATATATTGCACCACTATATGACGTATAACGTCATATAATATTACGTTATAAACCTATAACGTTGTAGCGCATCACTATATGACGTATAACGTTATATACTATTACGTTATAAGGTAATACGTTATACTGCATCACTATATCACTTATAACGTTATATAGCATCCCTATATGACGTATAACGTTATGAACTATTACGCTATAACCCATAACGTTGTACTGCTTCACTATATGACGTATAACGTTATGTACTATTACGTTATAAGATATAACGTTATATTGCATCACTATATCACTTATAGCGTTATATTGCATCACTATATGACGTATAACGTTATGGAGTATTACGTTTTAACGTATAACGTTATATTGCTTCACTATATGAAGCATAACGTTATATACTAGTACGTTATAACGCATAACGTTATATTGCTTCACTATATGAAGCATAACGTTATATACTATTACGTTATAACGCATAACGTTATATTGCATCACTATATCACTTATAACGTTATACTGCACCACTATATGACGTATAGCGTCATATACTATTACGTTATAACCTATAACGTTGTACTGCATCACTATATGAAGTATAACCTTATATACTATTACGTTATAAGGTATAACAATATATTGCACCACTATATGACGTATAACGTTATGGAGTATTACGTTTTAACGTATAACATTATATACTATTACGTTATAACGCATAACGTTATATTGCATCACTATATCACTTATAACGTTATATTGCATCACTATATCACTTATAACGTTATATTGCATCACTATATGACGCATAACGTCTTATACTATTACATTATAACTTATAACGTTATAGAGTATTACGCTATAACGTATGACTACATATTGTATCACTATATGACGAATAACGTCATATACTTTTACGTTATAACGTATAACGGTATATTGCATTACTATATGACGCATAACGTTATGGAGCATTACGTTATAGCGGATAACGATATATTTCATCACTATGTGACGTATAACGTTATATTGCATTACTATATGACGTATAACGTTATGGAGTATTACGTTTTAACGTATGACGTTATATACTATTACGTTATAACGGATAACGATATCTTTCATCACTATGTGACGTATAACGTTATATACTATTGCGTTATAAGGTAATACGTTATATTGCATCACTATATCACTTATAACGGTATATAGCATCCCTATACGACGTATAACGTTATGAACTATTACGTTATAACGTATAGCGTTGAAGAGTATTACCTTATATCGTATAACGATTTAAACTATTACGTTATATCGCATAACCTTATATTGCATCACTATATCACTTATAACGTTATATTGCATCACTATATCGCTTATAACGTTTTATTGTACCACTATATCACTTATAACGTTATATTGCATCACTATATCACTTATAACGTTACATTGCACCGCTATATGACGTATAACGTCATATACTATTACGTTATAACCTATAACGTTTGTACTGCATCACTATATGACGTATAACGTAATATACTATTACGTTATAAGATATAACGTTATATTGCATCACTATATCACTTATAGCGTTATATTGCACCACTATATGAAGTATAACGTTATATACTAGTACGTTATAACGCATAACGTTATATTGCATCACTATATCACTTATAACGTTATATTGCATCACTATATGACGCATAACGTCATATACTATTACATTATAACTTATAACGTTATAGAGTGTTACGCTATAACGTATGACTACATATTGCATCACTATATGACGTATAATGTTATAAACTATTACGTTATAACGTTTAACGATATGTTGCATCACTATTTGACGTATAACGTTATATACTATTACGTTTTAATGCATATCGTTATATTGCATCACTATATGAAGTATAACGTTATATACTATTACGTTATAAGGTATAACGATATACTGCATCACTATATGACGTATAACGTTATATACTATTGCGTTATAACCTATAACGTTACACTGCATCACTATATGACGTATAACGTCATATACTATTACGTTATAACCTATAACGTTATACTGCATCACTATATGACGTATAACGTTATATACTATTACGTTATAAGGTATAACGATATATTGCATCACTACATGAAGTACAACCTTATATACTATTACGTTATAACGCATAACGTTATATTGCATCACTATATCACTTATAACGTTATATTGCATCATTATATGACGTATAAAGTTATATACTATTACGTTATAAGGTATAACGTTATATTGCATCACTATATCACTTATAACGTTATATTGCTTAGTACGTTATAACGCATGACGTTATATTTTATCACTATATGACGTATAACGTTATGGAGTATTACGTTTTAACGGATAACGTTATATACTATTACGTTAAAACGCATAACGTTATATTGCTTCACTATATCACTTATAACGTTATATTGTCCCACTATATGACGTATAACGTCATATACTATTACGTTAGAACCGATAACGTTATACTGCGTCACTATATGACGCATAACGATATATACTATTACGTTATAACGCATAACCTTATATTGCATCACTATATCACTTATAACGTTATATTGCATCACTATATCACTTATAACGTTATATAGCATCGCTATATGACGTATAACGTCATATACTATTACGTTATAACCTATAACGTTGTACTGCATCACTATATGACGTATAACGTTATATACTATTGCGTTATAACCTATAACGTTACACTGCATCACTATATGACGTATAACGTCATATAATACTACGTTATAACCTATAACGTTGTACCGCATCACTATATGACGTATAACGTTATATACTATTACGTTATAAGGTATAACGTTATATTGCATCACTATATCACTTATAACTTTATATTGCATCACTATATGACGCATAACGTCATATACTAATACATTACAACTTATAACGTTATAGAGTATTACGGTATAACGTATGACTACATATTGCACCACTATATGACGTATAACGTCATATACAATAACGTCATAACCTATAACGTTGTACTGCATCACTATATGACGCCTAACGTTATATACTATTACGTTATAAGGTATAACGTTATATTGCATCTCTATATCACTTATAACGTTATATTGCATCACTATATGAAGTATAACGTTATATACTAGTACGTTCTAACGCATAATGTTATATTGCATCACTATATCACTTATAACGTTATATTGCATCACTATATCACTTATAACGATATATAGCATCCCTATATGACGTATAACGTTATGAACTATTACGTTATAACGTATAGCGTTACATTGCATCACTATATGACGTATAATGTTATGGAGTTTTACGTTTTAACGTATAACGTTATATTGCATTACTATATGACGTATAACGTTATAGAGTATTACGATACAACGTATAACGATATATTGCATCACTATGTGACGTATAACGTTATACTCTATTATGATATAACGCATAACGTTATATTGCATCACTATATCACTTATAACGTTATATTGCACTACTATATGACGTATAACGTCGTATACTATTACGTTATAACCTATAACGTTGTACTGCATCACTATATGACGTATAATGTTATATACTAGTACGTTATAACGCATAACGTTATATTGCATCACTATGTCACTTATATCGTTATATTGCATCACTATATGACGCATAACGTCATATACTAATACATTACAACTTATAACGTTATAGAGTATTACGCTATAACGTATGACTACATATTGCATCACTATATGACGAATAACGTCATATACTGTTACGTTATAACGTATAACGGTATATTGCATTACTATATGACGCGCAACGTTATGGTGCATTACGTTACAACGTATAACGACATATTGCATGACTATGTGACGTATAACGTTATATACTATTGCGTTATAACCTATAACGTTATACTGCATCACTATATGACGTATAACGTCATATACAATAACGTTATAACCTATAACGTTGTACTGCATCACTATATGACGTCTAACGTTATATACTATTACGTTATAAGGTATAACGTTATATTGCATCTCTATATCACTTATAACGTTATATTGCATCACTATATGAAGTATAACGTTATATACTAGTACGTTATAACGCATAATGTTATATTGCATCACTATATCACTTATAACGTTATATTGCATCACTATATCACTTATAACGATATATAGCATCCCTATATGACGTATAACGTTATGAACTATTACGTTATAACGTATAGCGTTACATTGCATCACTATATGACGTATAATGTTATGGAGTATTACGTTTTAACGTATAACGTTATATTGCATCACTATGTGACGTATAACGTTATATACTATTACGATATAACGCATAACGTTATATTGCATCACTATATCACTTATAACGTTATATTGCACTACTATATGACGTATAACGTCGTATACTATTACGTTATAACCTATAACGTTGTACTGCACCACTATATGACGTATAATGTTATATATTAGTACGTTATAACGCATAACGTTATATTGCATCACTATGTCACGTATAACGTTATATTGCATCACTATATGACGCATAACGTCATATACTAATACATTATAACTTATAACGTTATAGAGTATTACGCTATAACGTATGACTACATATTGCGTCACTATATGACGAATAACGTCATATACTGTTACGTTATAACGTATAACGGTATATTGCATTACTATATGACGCGTAACGTTATGGTACATTACGTTACAACGTATAACGACATATTGCATGACTATGTGACGTATAACGTTATATACTATTGCGTTATAACCTATAACGTTATACTGCATCACTATATGACGTATAACGTTATATACTATTACGTTATAACGTATAACGATATATTGCACCACTATTTGACGTATAACGTTATATACTATTACGTTATAATGCATAACGTTATATTGCATCACTATATGACGTATAACGTTATATACTATTACGTTATAACGGATAACGATATATTTCATCACTATATCACTTATAACGTTATATTGCACCACTATATGACGCATAACGTCATATACTATTGCATTATAGCTTATAAGGTTATTGAGTATTACGCTATAACGTATGACTACATATTGCATCACTATATGACGAATAACGTTATAAACTTTTACGTTATAATGCATAACGTTATATTGCATCACTGTATGCCGTATAACGTTATATACTATTACGTTATAACGGATAACGATATATTTCATCACTATGTGACGTATAACGTTATATACTATTACGTTATTACCTACAACGTTATACTGCATCACTATATGACGAATAACGTCATATACTGTTACGTTATAACGTATATCGTTATATTGCATTACTATATGACGCATAACGTTATGGAGCATTACGTTACAACGTATAACGACATATTGCATGACTATGTGACGTATAACATTATATACTATTGCGCTATAACCTATAACGTTATACTGCATCACTATATGACGTATAACGTTATAAACTATTACGTTATAACGTATAACGGTATATTGCATCCCTTTTTGACGTATAACGTTATGTACTATTACGTTATAACGGATAACGATATATTTCATCACTATGTGACGTATAACGTTATATACTATTACGTTATTACCTATAACGTTATACTGCATCACTATATGACGTATAACGTCAAATACTGTTATAACGTATAACGTTATATTGCATTACTATATGACGTATATCGTTCTGGATTATTACGTTACAACCTATAACGTTATACTGCGTGAATATATGACGTACAACGTTATATACTATTACGTTATAAGGCATAACGTTATATTGCATCACTATATGCCGTATAACGTTATATACTATTACGTTATAACGGGTAAGGATATATTTCATCACTATGTGACGTATAACGTTATATACTATTACGTTATTACCTACAACGTTATACTGCATCACTATATGACGAATAACGTCATATACTGTTACGTTATAACGTATATCGTTATATTGCATTACTATATGACGCATAACGTTATGGAGCATTACGTTACAACGTATAACGACATATTGCATGACTATGTGACGTATAACGTTATATACTATTACGTTATAACGTATAACGGTATATTGCATCCCTTTCTGACGTATAACGTTATGTACTATTACGTTATAATGCATAACGTTATATTGCATCACTATATGACGTATAACGTTATATACTATAACGTTATAAGGTATAACGATATATTGCATCACTATAAGAAGTATAACCTTATATACTATTACATCATAAGGTATAACGTTATATTGCATCACTATATCACTTATAACGATATA
The DNA here is from genome assembly GCF_024516045.1 of Bombus affinis. Classification (NCBI taxonomy): domain Eukaryota; kingdom Metazoa; phylum Arthropoda; class Insecta; order Hymenoptera; family Apidae; genus Bombus; species Bombus affinis. Next base: position 11,959 of record NW_026109636.1, read on the forward strand.
TAGCATTCCTATATGACGTATAACGTTATGAACTATTACGTTATAACCTATAGTGTTATAGAATACTACCTTATATCGTATAACGATTTATACTATTACTTATAATGCATAACGCTATATTGCATCACTGTATCACTGATAACGTTATATTGCATCACTATATGACGTATAACGTTATATACTATTACGCTATAAGATATAACGTTATATTGTATCACTATATCACTTATAACGTTATATAGCATCCCTATATGGCGTATAACATTATGAACTATTACGTTACAACGTATAGCGTTATAGAGTATTACCTTATATCGTATAACGATTTATACTATTACGTTATAACGCATAACCTTATATTGCATCACTATATCACTTATAACGTTATATTGCATCACTATATCGCTTATAACGTTATATTGTACCACTATATCACTTATAACGTTATATTGCATCACTATATCACTTATAACGTTAAATAGCATCCCTATATGACGTATAACGTTGTGAACTATTACGTCATAACGTATAGCGTTATAGAGTATTACGTTATATCGTATAACGATTTATACTATTACGTTATAACGCATAACCTTATATTGCATCACTATATCACTTATAACGTTATATTGCATCACTATGTCACTTATAACGTTATATTGCATCACTATATGACGCATAACGTCATATACTAATACATTATATCTTATAACGTTATAGAGTATTACGCTATAACGTATGACTACATATTGCATCACTATATGACGAATAACGTCATATACTGTTACGTTATAACGTATAACGGTATAATGCATTACTATATGACGCATAACGTTATGGAGCATTACGTTACAACGTATAACGACATATTGCATGACTATGTGACGTATAACGTTATATACTATTGCGTTATAACCTATAACACTATACTGCATCACTATATGACGTATAACGTTATATAGTATTAGGTTATAACGTATAACGATATATTGCATCACTATTTGACGCATAACGTCATATACTAATACATTATAACTTATAACGTTATAGAGTATTACGCTATAACGTATGACTACATATTGCATCACTATATGACGAATAACGTTATATACTATTACGTTATAACGTATAACGATATATTGCATCACTATTTGACGTATAACGTTATATACTATTACGTTATAATGCATAACTTTATATTGCATCACTATATGAAGTATAACGTTATATACTATTACGTTATAAGGTATAACGATATATTGCATCACTATATGAAGTATAACCTTATATACTATTACATTATAAGGTATAACGATATATTGCACCACTATATGACGTATAACGTCATATACTATTACGTTATAACCTATAACGTTATACTGCATCACTATATGACGTATAACGTTATATACTATTACGTTATAGGGTATAACGTTATATTGCATCACTATATCACTTATAACGTTATATTGCTTCACTATATGAAGCGTAACGTTATATACTAGTACGTTATAACGCATAACGTTATATTGCATCACTATATGACGTATAACGTTATGGAGTATTACGTTTTAACGTATAACGTTATATACTATTACGTTATAACGGATAACGATATATTTCATCACTATGTGACGTAATACGTTATATACTATTACGTTATAATGTATAACGATATATTGCATCACTATATGAAGTATAACCTTATATACTATTACATTATAAGGTATAACAATATATTGCATCACTATGTGACGTATAACGTTATATAATATTACGTTATAACGCATAACGTTATATTGCTTCACTATATTACTTATAACGTAATATTGTACCACTATATGACGAATAACGTTATATACTATTACGTTACAAGGTATAACGTTATATTGCATCACTATATGAAGTATAACGTTATATACTGTTACGTTATAACGTATAGCGTTATAGAGTATTACCTTATATCGTATAACGATTTATGCTATTACGTTATAATGCATAACGTTATATTGCATCACTATATGACGTATAACGTTATATACTATTACGTTATAACGGATAAAGTTATATTTCATCACTATGTGACGTATAACATTATATACTATTACGTTATTACCTATAAAGTTATACTGCATCACTATATGACGTATAACGTCATATACTGTTATAACGTATAACGTTATATTGCATTACTGTATGACGTATAACGTTATGGAGTATTACGTTACAACCTATAACGTTATACTGCGTCACTATATGACGTATAACGTTATATACTATTGCGTTATAAGGTATAACGATATATTGCATCACTATGTGACGTATAATGTTATATACTATTACGTTATAATACATAACGTCATATTGCATCACTATATGACGTATAACGTTATATACTATTACGTAATAACGGATAACAATATATTTCATCACTATGTGACGTATAAGGTTATATTCTATTACGTTATTACCTATAACGTTATGCTGCATCACTATATGGCGTATAACGTTATGGAGTATTACGCTACAACCTATAATGTTATACTGCGTCACTATATGACGTATAACGTTATATACTATTACGTTATAAGGTATAACGACATATTGCATCACTAAATGAAGTATAACCTTATATACTATTACGTTATAAGGTATAATGTTATATTGCATCACTATGTGACGTATAATGTTATATACTATTACGTTATAATACATATCGTTATATTGCATCACTAAATGAAGTATAACCTTATATACTATTACGTTATAAGGTATAATGTTATATTGCATCACTATGTGATTTATAACGTTATATACTATTACGTTATAAGGTATAACGTTATATTGCATCACTTTATGATGTATAACATTTATACTATTACGTTATAACCTATAACGATGTGCTGCATCAGTATATGACGTATAACGTTATATACTATTACGTTATAAGGTATAACGTTATATTGCATCACTATATCACTTATAACGTTATATTGCATCACTATATGATGTATAACGTTTATACTATTACGTTATAACTTATAACATTATATTGCATCACTATATGACGTATAACGTTATGGAGTATTACGTTTTATCGTATAACGTTATGTTGCATTACTATATGACGTATAACGTTATGGAGTATTACGTTACAACCTATAATGTTATACTGCGTCACTATATGACGTATAACGTTATATACTATTACGTTATAAGGTATAACGATATAATGCATCACTATATGAAGTATAACATTATATACTATTACGTTATAAGGTATAACGATATATTGCATCACTATATGAAGTATAACCTTATATACTATTACATTATAAGGTATAACGATATATTGCACCACTATATGACGTATAACGTCATATACTATTACGCTATAACCTATAACGTTATACTGCATCACTATATGAAGTATAACCTTATATACTATTACATTATAAGGTATAACGATATATTGCACCACTATATACTGCGTCACTATATGACGTATAATGTTATATACTATTACGTTATAAGGTATAACAATATATTGCATCACTATATGAAGTATAACCTTATATACTATTACGTTATAAGGTATAACGATATATTGCATCACTATATGGAGTATAACCTTATATACTATTACGTTACAACCAATAACGTTATACTGCGTCACTATATGACGTATAACGTTATATACTAATACGTTATAAGGTATAGCGTTATATTGCATCACTATATCACTTACAACGTCATATTGCATCACTATATCACTTATAACGTTTTATGGCATTACTATATAACGTGTAACGTTATGGAGTATTACGTTATAACCTATAGTGTTATAGAGTATTACCTTATATCGTATAACGATTTTCACTATTACTTATAACGCATAACGCTATATTGCATCACTATATGAAGTATAACCTTATATACTATTACGTTATAAGGAATAACGTTATATTGCATCACTATATCACTTATAACGTTATATAGCATCCCTATATGACGTATAACGTTATGAACTATTACGTTATAACGTATAGCGTTATAGAGTATTACCTTATATCGTATAACGATTTATACTATTACGTTATAACGCATTACGTTATATTGCATCACTATATCACTTATAACGTTATATTGCATCACTATATGGTGTATAACCTTTATACTATTACGTTATAACTTATAACGGTATATTGCATCACTATATGACGTATAACGTTATGGAGTATTATGTTTTAACGTATAACATTATATTGCATTTCTAAATGGCGTATAACGTTATGGAGTATTACGTTGTAACGTATAACGATATATTGCATCACTATGTGACGTATAACGTTATATACTATTACGTTATAACGCATAACGTTATATTGCATCACTATATCACTTATAACGTTATATTGCACCACTATATGACGTATAGCGTCATATACTATTACGTTATAACCCATAACGTTGTACTGCATCACTATATGACGTATAACGTTATATACTAATACGTTATATGGTATAACGTTATATTGCATCACTATATCACTTATAACGTTATATTGCTTCACTATATGAAGCATAACGTTATATACTATTACGTTAGAACCTATAACGTTATACTGCGACTCTATATGACGTATAACGATATATAGTATTACGATATAAGGTATAACGATATAATGCATCACTATATGAAGTATAACATTATATACTATTACGTTATAAGGTATAACGATATATTGCATCACTATATGAAGTATAACCTTATATACTATTGCGTTATGAGGTATAATAATATATTGCACCACTATATGACGTATAACGTCATATAATATTACGTTATAACCTATAACGTTGTAGCGCATCACTATATGACGTATAACGTTATATACTATTACGTTATAAGGTAATACGTTATACTGCATCACTATATCACTTATAACGTTATATAGCATCCCTATATGACGTATAACGTTATGAACTATTACGCTATAACCCATAACGTTGTACTGCTTCACTATATGACGTATAACGTTATGTACTATTACGTTATAAGATATAACGTTATATTGCATCACTATATCACTTATAGCGTTATATTGCATCACTATATGACGTATAACGTTATGGAGTATTACGTTTTAACGTATAACGTTATATTGCTTCACTATATGAAGCATAACGTTATATACTAGTACGTTATAACGCATAACGTTATATTGCTTCACTATATGAAGCATAACGTTATATACTATTACGTTATAACGCATAACGTTATATTGCATCACTATATCACTTATAACGTTATACTGCACCACTATATGACGTATAGCGTCATATACTATTACGTTATAACCTATAACGTTGTACTGCATCACTATATGAAGTATAACCTTATATACTATTACGTTATAAGGTATAACAATATATTGCACCACTATATGACGTATAACGTTATGGAGTATTACGTTTTAACGTATAACATTATATACTATTACGTTATAACGCATAACGTTATATTGCATCACTATATCACTTATAACGTTATATTGCATCACTATATCACTTATAACGTTATATTGCATCACTATATGACGCATAACGTCTTATACTATTACATTATAACTTATAACGTTATAGAGTATTACGCTATAACGTATGACTACATATTGTATCACTATATGACGAATAACGTCATATACTTTTACGTTATAACGTATAACGGTATATTGCATTACTATATGACGCATAACGTTATGGAGCATTACGTTATAGCGGATAACGATATATTTCATCACTATGTGACGTATAACGTTATATTGCATTACTATATGACGTATAACGTTATGGAGTATTACGTTTTAACGTATGACGTTATATACTATTACGTTATAACGGATAACGATATCTTTCATCACTATGTGACGTATAACGTTATATACTATTGCGTTATAAGGTAATACGTTATATTGCATCACTATATCACTTATAACGGTATATAGCATCCCTATACGACGTATAACGTTATGAACTATTACGTTATAACGTATAGCGTTGAAGAGTATTACCTTATATCGTATAACGATTTAAACTATTACGTTATATCGCATAACCTTATATTGCATCACTATATCACTTATAACGTTATATTGCATCACTATATCGCTTATAACGTTTTATTGTACCACTATATCACTTATAACGTTATATTGCATCACTATATCACTTATAACGTTACATTGCACCGCTATATGACGTATAACGTCATATACTATTACGTTATAACCTATAACGTTGTACTGCATCACTATATGACGTATAACGTAATATACTATTACGTTATAAGATATAACGTTATATTGCATCACTATATCACTTATAGCGTTATATTGCACCACTATATGAAGTATAACGTTATATACTAGTACGTTATAACGCATAACGTTATATTGCATCACTATATCACTTATAACGTTATATTGCATCACTATATGACGCATAACGTCATATACTATTACATTATAACTTATAACGTTATAGAGTGTTACGCTATAACGTATGACTACATATTGCATCACTATATGACGTATAATGTTATAAACTATTACGTTATAACGTTTAACGATATGTTGCATCACTATTTGACGTATAACGTTATATACTATTACGTTTTAATGCATATCGTTATATTGCATCACTATATGAAGTATAACGTTATATACTATTACGTTATAAGGTATAACGATATACTGCATCACTATATGAAGTATAACCTTATATACTATTACATTATATGGTATAACGATATATTGCACCACTATATGACGTATAACGTTATATACTATTACGTTTTAATGCATAACGTTATACTGCATCACTATATGACGTATAACGTTATATACTATTACGTTATAAGGTATGACGATATATTGCATCACTATATGAAGTATACCCTTATATACTATTACATTATAAGGTCTAACGATATATTGCACCACTATATGACGTTTAACGTCATATACTATTACGTTATAAGATATAACGTTATATTGCATCACTATATCACTTATAACGTTATATAGCATCCCTATATGACGTATAACGTTATGAACTGTTACGTTATAACGTATAGCGTTATAGAGTATTACCTTATATCGTATAACGATTTATACTATTACGTTATAACGCATAACCATATATTGCATCACTATATCACTTATAACGCTATATTGCATCACTATATCACTTATAACGTTATATAGCATCGCTATATGACGTATAACGTTATATACTATTACGTTATAACGTATAACGATATATTGCATCACTATTTGACGTATAACGTTATATACTATTATGTTATAATGCATAACGTTATACTGCATCACTATATGATGTATAACGTTATATACTATTACGTTATAAGGTATAACGATATATTGCATCACTATATGACGTATAACGTTATATACTATTGCGTTATAACCTATAACGTTACACTGCATCACTATATGACGTATAACGTCATATACTATTACGTTATAACCTATAACGTTATACTGCATCACTATATGACGTATAACGTTATATACTATTACGTTATAAGGTATAACGATATATTGCATCACTACATGAAGTACAACCTTATATACTATTACGTTATAACGCATAACGTTATATTGCATCACTATATCACTTATAACGTTATATTGCATCATTATATGACGTATAAAGTTATATACTATTACGTTATAAGGTATAACGTTATATTGCATCACTATATCACTTATAACGTTATATTGCTTAGTACGTTATAACGCATGACGTTATATTTTATCACTATATGACGTATAACGTTATGGAGTATTACGTTTTAACGGATAACGTTATATACTATTACGTTAAAACGCATAACGTTATATTGCTTCACTATATCACTTATAACGTTATATTGTCCCACTATATGACGTATAACGTCATATACTATTACGTTAGAACCGATAACGTTATACTGCGTCACTATATGACGCATAACGATATATACTATTACGTTATAACGCATAACCTTATATTGCATCACTATATCACTTATAACGTTATATTGCATCACTATATCACTTATAACGTTATATAGCATCGCTATATGACGTATAACGTCATATACTATTACGTTATAACCTATAACGTTGTACTGCATCACTATATGACGTATAACGTTATATACTATTGCGTTATAACCTATAACGTTACACTGCATCACTATATGACGTATAACGTCATATAATACTACGTTATAACCTATAACGTTGTACCGCATCACTATATGACGTATAACGTTATATACTATTACGTTATAAGGTATAACGTTATATTGCATCACTATATCACTTATAACTTTATATTGCATCACTATATGACGCATAACGTCATATACTAATACATTACAACTTATAACGTTATAGAGTATTACGGTATAACGTATGACTACATATTGCACCACTATATGACGTATAACGTCATATACAATAACGTCATAACCTATAACGTTGTACTGCATCACTATATGACGCCTAACGTTATATACTATTACGTTATAAGGTATAACGTTATATTGCATCTCTATATCACTTATAACGTTATATTGCATCACTATATGAAGTATAACGTTATATACTAGTACGTTCTAACGCATAATGTTATATTGCATCACTATATCACTTATAACGTTATATTGCATCACTATATCACTTATAACGATATATAGCATCCCTATATGACGTATAACGTTATGAACTATTACGTTATAACGTATAGCGTTACATTGCATCACTATATGACGTATAATGTTATGGAGTTTTACGTTTTAACGTATAACGTTATATTGCATTACTATATGACGTATAACGTTATAGAGTATTACGATACAACGTATAACGATATATTGCATCACTATGTGACGTATAACGTTATACTCTATTATGATATAACGCATAACGTTATATTGCATCACTATATCACTTATAACGTTATATTGCACTACTATATGACGTATAACGTCGTATACTATTACGTTATAACCTATAACGTTGTACTGCATCACTATATGACGTATAATGTTATATACTAGTACGTTATAACGCATAACGTTATATTGCATCACTATGTCACTTATATCGTTATATTGCATCACTATATGACGCATAACGTCATATACTAATACATTACAACTTATAACGTTATAGAGTATTACGCTATAACGTATGACTACATATTGCATCACTATATGACGAATAACGTCATATACTGTTACGTTATAACGTATAACGGTATATTGCATTACTATATGACGCGCAACGTTATGGTGCATTACGTTACAACGTATAACGACATATTGCATGACTATGTGACGTATAACGTTATATACTATTGCGTTATAACCTATAACGTTATACTGCATCACTATATGACGTATAACGTCATATACAATAACGTTATAACCTATAACGTTGTACTGCA
>NW_026109637.1:0-21189 GCF_024516045.1 Bombus affinis
CACGAAACAAATGCAATGCAATATAAGGTATATGTATAGCTTGGAAATTGTCACCGTTGCTCGCTCGCTCCGCTCGCTCGTACAAATCTAATCCAACCTCACAACCGATGCGACACGTTCGCAAATTCGAAATATGTCGCCACCATATCGATTACTGAACGCAAGATGTATGTTTTTAGGTTAGGCTATAGCTTTCCAGCGAGCGCAGCGAGCGAGAGACGCGTAAAGGTGTGTCACAAACCAACGGTTTGGCACATACGGACATTGAAATATTCGCACCAGCCCGAGGAGCCGGAAGTCTTTATCGAATTGCCTACTGACAAATGTTTACAGTTTATGAATAGTTTCACATAAATAGTACTATTTCCACATAGTAAAGTGCAATGTGATGTCAGAAATGGCTGACAAAATTAGGTAATTACACGAAATATATGCAAGGCAATATAAGGTATATGTATAGCTTGGAAATTGTGATCGTTACTCGCTCGCTCCGCTCGCTCGTAAAAATCTAGTCCAACCTCACAACCGATGCGTCACGTTCGCAAATTCGAAATATGTCGCCACCATAGCGATTACTGAACGCAAGATGTATGGTTTTAGGTTGGGCAATAGTTTTCGAGCGAGCGCAGCGAGCGAGGGACGCGTAAAGGTGTGTCACAAACCAACGGTTTGGCACATACGGACATTGAAATATTCGCACCAGCCCGAGGAGCCGGAAGTCTTTATCCTGTGGCCTACTGACAAATGTTTACAGTTTATGAATACTTTCACATAAATAGTACTATTTCCACATACTACAGTGCAATGTGATGTCAGAAATGGCTGACAAAATTAGGTAATAACACGAAACAAATGCAAGGCTATATAAGGTATATGTATAGCTTGGAAATTGTCACCGTTGCTCGCTCGCTCCGCTCGCTCGTAAAAATATAGTTCAACCTCACAACCGATCCGACACGTTCGCAAATTCGAAATATGTCGCCACCATATCGATTACTGAACGCAACATGTATGGTTTTAGGTTAGGCTATAGCTTTCGAGCGTGCGCAGCGAGCGAGAGACGTGTAAAGGTGTGTCACAAACCAACGGTTTGGCACATACGGACATTGAAATATTCGCACCAGCCCGAGGAGCCGGAAGTCTTTATCGAATTGCCTACTGACAAATGTTTACAGTTTATGAATAGTTTCACATAAATAGTACTATTTCCACATACTACAGTGCAATGTGATGTCCGAAATGGCTGACAAAATTAGGTAATAACACGAAATATATGCAAGGCAATATAAGGTATATGTATAGCTTGGAAATTGTGAACGTTGCTCGCTCGCTCCGCTCGCTCGTGAAAATCTAGCCCAACCTCACAACCGATGCGACACGTTCGCAAATTCGAAATATGTCGCCACCATATCGATTACTGATCGCAAGATGTATGGTTTTAGGTTAGGCTATAGCTTTCGAGCGTGCGCAGCGAGCGAGAGACGTGTAAAGGTGTGTCACAAACCAACGGTTTGGCACATACGGACATTGAAATATTCGCACCAGCCCGAGGAGCCGGAAGTCTTTATCGAATTGCCTACTGACAAATGTTTACAGTTTATGAATAGTTTCACATAAATAGTACTATTTCCACATAGTAAAGTGCAATGTGATGTCAGAAATGCCTGACAAAATTAGGTAATAACGCGAAATATATGCAAGGCAATATAAGGTATATTTATAGCTTGGAAATTGTGATCGTTGCTCGCTCGCTCCGCTCGCTCGTAAAAATCTAGTATAACCTCACAACCGATGCGACACGTTCGCAAATTCGAAATATGTCACCACCATATCGAATACTGAACGCAAGATGGATTGGTTTTAGGTTAAGCTATAGCTTTCGAGCGAGCGTAGCGAGCGAGAGACGTGTAAAGGTGTGTAACAAACCAACGGTTTGGCACATAGGGAAATTGAAATATTCCCACCAGCCCGAGGAGCCCGAAGTCTTTATCCTATTGCCTACTGATAAATGTTTACAGTTTATGAATAGTTTCACATAAATAGTACTATTTCCACATACTACAGTGCAATGTGATGTCCGAAAAGGCTGACAAAATTAGGTAATAACACGAAACAGATGCAATGCAATATAAGGTATATGTATAGCTTGGAAATTTTCACCGTTGCTCGCTCGCTCCGCTCGCTCGTAAAAATCTAGTCCAACCTCCCAACCGATGCGACACGTTCGCAAATTCGAAATATGTCGCCACCATATCGATTACTGAACGCAAGATGTATGGTTTTAGGTTAGGCTATAGCTTTCGAGCGAGCGCAGCGAGCGAGAGACGCGTAAAGGTGTGCCACAAACCAACGGTTTGGCACATACGGACATTGAAATATTCGCACCAGCCCGAGGAGCCGGAAGTATTTATCCTATTGCCTACTGACAAATGTTTACAGTTTATGAATAGCTTCACATAAATAGTACTATTCCCACATAGAACAGTGGAATGTGATGTCCGAAATGGCTGACAAAATTAGGTAATAGCACGAAACACATGCAAGGCTATATAAGGTATATGTATAGCTTGGAAATTGTCACCGTTGCTCGCTCGCTCCGCTCGCTCGTAAAAATATAGTTCAACCTCACAACCGATGCGACACGTTCGCAAATTCGAAATATGTCGCCACCATATCGATTACTGAACGCAAGATGTATGGTTTTAGGTTAGGCTATAGCTTTCGAGCGTGTACAGCGAGCGAGAGACGTGTAAAGGTGTGTCACAAACCAACGGTTTGGCACATACGGACATTGAAATATTCGCACCAGCCCGAGGAGCCGGAAGTCTTTATCGAATTGCCTACTGACAAATGTTTACAGTTTATGAATAGTTTCACATAGATAGTACTATTTCCACATAGTAAAGTGCAATGTGATGTCAGAAATGGCTGAGAAAATTAGGTAATAACACGAAACAAATGCAAGGCAATATAAGGTATATGTATAGCTTGGAAATTGTCACCGTTGCTCGCTCGCTCCGCTCGCTCGTAAAAAACTAGTCCAACCTCACAACCGATGCGACACGTTCGCAAATTCGAAATATGTCGCCACCATATCGATTACTGAACGCAAGATGTATGGTTTTAGATTAGGCTATAGCTTTCGAGCGAGCGCAGCGTACGAGAGACGCGTAAAGGTGTGCCACAAACCAACGGTTTGGCACATACGGACATTGAAATATTCGCACCAGCCCGAGGAGCCGGAAGTCTTTATCGAATTGCCTACTGACAAATGTTTACAGTTTATGAATAGTTTCACATAAATAGTACTATTTCCACATAGTAAAGTGCAATGTGATGTCAGAAATGGCTGACAAAATTAGGTAATTACACGAAATATATGCAAGGCAATATAAGGTATAATTATAGCTTGGAAATTGTGATCGTTGCTCGCTCGCTCCGCTCGCTCGTAAAAATCTAGTCCAACCTCACAACCGATGCGACACGTTCGCAAATTCGAAATATGTCACCACCATATCGAATACTGAACGCAAGATGGATTGGTTTTAGGTTAAGCTATAGCTTTCGAGCGAGCGTAGCGAGCGAGAGACGTGTAAATGTGTGTCACAAACCAACGGTTTGGCACATACGGACATTGAAATATTCGCACCAGCCCGAGGAGCCGGAAGTCTTTATCGAATTGCCTACTGACAAATGTTTACAGTTTATGAATAGTTTCACATAAATAGTACTATTTCCACATAGTAAAGTGCAATGTGATGTCAGAAATGGCTGACAAAATTAGATAATACCACGAAATATATGCAAGGCAATATAAGGTATATGTATAGCTTGGAAATTGTCACCGTTGCTCGCTCGCTCCGCTCGCTCGTGAAAATCTAGTCCAACCTCACAACCGATGCGGCACGTTCGCAAATTCGAAATATGTCGCCACCATAGCGATTACTGAACGCAAGATGTATGGTTTTAGGTTGGGCAATAGTTTTCGAGCGAGCGCAGCGAGCGAGGGACGCGTAAAGGTGTGTCACGAACCAACGGTTTGGCACATACGGACATTGAAATATTCGCACCAGCCCGAGGAGCCGGAAGTCTTTATCCTGTGGCCTACTGACAAATGTTTACAGTTTATGAATACTTTCACATAAATAGTACTATTTCCACATAGTAAAGTGCAATGTGATGTCCGAAATGGCTGACAAAATTAGGTAATAACACGAAACAAATGCAATGCAATATAAGGTATATGTATAGCTTGGAAATTGTCACCGTTGCTCGCTCGCTCCGCTCGCTCGTACAAATCTAGTCCAACCTCACAACCGATGCGACACGTTCGCAAATTCGAAATATGTCACCACCATATCGAATACTGAACGCAAGATGGATTGGTTTTAGGTTAAGCTATAGCTTTCGAGCGAGCGTAGCGAGCGAGAGACGTTTAAAGGTGTGACACAAACCAACGGTTTGGCACATACGGACATTGAAATATTCGCACCAGCCCGAGGAGCCGGAAGTCTTTATCGAATTGCCTACTGACAAATGTTTACAGTTTATGAATAGTTTCACATAAATAGTACTATTTCCACATAGTAAAGTGCAATGTGATGTCCGAAATGGCTGACAAAATTAGGTAATAACACGAAACAAATGCAATGCAATATAAGGTATATGTATAGCTTGGAAATTGTCACCGTTGCTCGCTCGCTCCGCTCGCTCGTACAAATCTAATCCAACCTCACAACCGATGCGACACGTTCGCAAATTCGAAATATGTCGCCACCATATCGATTACTGAACGCAAGATGTATGTTTTTAGGTTAGGCTATAGCTTTCCAGCGAGCGCAGCGAGCGAGAGACGCGTAAAGGTGTGTCACAAACCAACGGTTTGGCACATACGGACATTGAAATATTCGCACCAGCCCGAGGAGCCGGAAGTCTTTATCGAATTGCCTACTGACAAATGTTTACAGTTTATGAATAGTTTCACATAAATAGTACTATTTCCACATAGTAAAGTGCAATGTGATGTCAGAAATGGCTGACAAAATTAGGTAATTACACGAAATATATGCAAGGCAATATAAGGTATATGTATAGCTTGGAAATTGTGATCGTTACTCGCTCGCTCCGCTCGCTCGTAAAAATCTAGTCCAACCTCACAACCGATGCGTCACGTTCGCAAATTCGAAATATGTCGCCACCATAGCGATTACTGAACGCAAGATGTATGGTTTTAGGTTGGGCAATAGTTTTCGAGCGAGCGCAGCGAGCGAGGGACGCGTAAAGGTGTGTCACAAACCAACGGTTTGGCACATACGGACATTGAAATATTCGCACCAGCCCGAGGAGCCGGAAGTCTTTATCCTGTGGCCTACTGACAAATGTTTACAGTTTATGAATACTTTCACATAAATAGTACTATTTCCACATACTACAGTGCAATGTGATGTCAGAAATGGCTGACAAAATTAGGTAATAACACGAAACAAATGCAATGCAATATAAGGTATATGTATAGCTTGGAAATTGTCACCGTTGCTCGCTCGCTCCGCTCGCTCGTACAAATCTAGTCCAACCTCACAACCGATGCGACACGTTCGCAAATTCGAAATATGTCACCACCATATCGAATACTGAACGCAAGATGGATTGGTTTTAGGTTAAGCTATAGCTTTCGAGCGAGCGTAGCGAGCGAGAGACGCGTAAAGGTGTGACACAAACCAACGGTTTGGCACATACGGACATTGAAATATTCGCACCAGCCCGAGGAGCCGGAAGTCTTTATCGAATTGCCTACTGACAAATGTTTACAGTTTATGAATAGTTTCACATAAATAGTACTATTTCCACATAGTAAAGTGCAATGTGATGTCAGAAATGGCTGACAAAATTAGGTAATAACACGAAATATATGCAAGGCAATATAAGGTATATTTATAGCTTGGAAATTGTGATCGTTACTCGCTCGCTCCGCTCGCTCGTAAAAATCTAGTCCAACCTCACAACCGATGCGGCACGTTCGCAAATTCGAAATATGTCGCCACCATAGCGATTACTGAACGCAAGATGTATGGTTTTAGGTTGGGCAATAGTTTTCGAGCGAGCGCAGCGAGCGAGGGACGCGTAAAGGTGTGTCACAAACCAACGGTTTGGCACATACGGACATTGAAATATTCGCACCAGCCCGAGGAGCCGGAAGTCTTTATCCTGTGGCCTACTGACAAATGTTTACAGTTTATGAATACTTTCACATAAATAGTACTATTTCCACATACTACAGTGCAATGTGATGTCAGAAATGGCTGACAAAATTAGGTAATAACACGAAATATATGCAAGGCAATATAAGGTATATGTATAGCTTGGAAATTGTAATCGTTGCTCGCTCGCTCGGCTCGCTCGTAAAAATCTAGTCCAACCTCCCAACCGATGCGACACGTTCGCAAATTCGAAATATGTCGCCACCGTATCGATTACTGAACGCCAGATGTATGGTTTTAGGTTAGGCTATAGCTGTCGAGCGAGCGCAGCGAGCGAGAGACGCGTAAAGGTGTGTCACAAACCAACGGTTTGGCACATACGGACATTGAAATATGCGCACCAGCCCGAGGAGCCGGAAGTATTTATCCTATTGCCTACTGACAAATGTTTACAGTTTATGAATAGCTTCACATAAATAGTACTATTCCCATATAGTACAGAGGAATGTGATGTCCGAAATGGCTGACAAAATTAGGTAATAGCACGAAATATATGCAAGGCAATATAAGGTATATTTATAGCTTGGAAATTGTGATCGTTACTCGCTCGCTCCGCTCGCTCGTAAAAATCTAGTATAACCTCACAACCGATCCGACACGTTCGCAAATTCGAAATATGTCACCACCATATCGAATACTGAACGCAAGATGTATGGTTTTAGGTTAGGCTATAGCTTTCCAGCGAGCGCACCGAGCGAGAGACGCCTAAAGGTGTGTCACAAACCAACGGTTTGGCACATACGGACATTGAAATATTCGCACCAGCCCGAGGAGCCGGAAGTCTTTATCGAATTGCCTACTGAGAAATGTTTACAGTTTATGAATAGTTTCACATAAATAGTACTATTTCCACATGGTAAAGTGCAATGTGATGTCAGAAATGGCTGACAAAATTAGGTAATAACACGAAATATATGCAAGGCAATATAAGGTATATGTATAGCTTGGAAATTGTAATCGTTGCTCGCTCGCTCGGCTCGCTCGTAAAAATCTAGTCCAACCTCCCAACCGATGCGACACGTTCGCAAATTCGAAATATGTCGCCACCATATCGATTACTGAACGCAAGATGTATGGTTTTAGGTTAGGCTATAGCTTTCGAGCGAGCGCAGCGAGCGAGAGACGCGTAAAGGTGTGCCACAAACCAACGGTTTGGCACATACGGACATTGAAATATTCGCACCAGCCCGAGGAGCCGGAAGTCTTTATCGAATTGCCTACTGACTAATGTTTAGAGTTTATGAATAGTTTCACATAAATAGTACTATTTCCACATAGTACAGTGGAATGTGATGTCCGAAATGGCTGACAAAATTAGGTAATAGCACGAAACACATGCAAGGCTATATAAGGTATATGTATAGCTTGGAAATTGTCACCGTTGCTCGCTCGCTCCGCTCGCTCGTAAAAATATAGTTCAACCTCACAACCGATCCGACACGTTCGCAAATTCGAAATATGTCACCACCATATCGAAAACTGAACGCAAGATGGATTGGTTTTAGGTTAAGCTATGGCTTTCGAGCGAGCGTAGCGAGCGAGAGACGGGTAAAGGTGTGTCACAAACCAACGGTTTGGCACATACGGACATTGAAATATTCGCACCAGCCCGAGGAGCCGGAAGTCTTTATCCTATGGCCTACTGACAAATGTTTACAGTTTATGAATAGTTTCACATAAATAGTACTATTTCCACATACTACAGTGCAATGTGATGTCCGAAATGGCTGACAAAATTAGGTAATAACACGAAATATATGCAAGGCAATATAAGGTATATGTATAGCTTGGAAATTTGATCGTTGCTCGCTCGCTCCGCTCGCTCGTGAAAATCTAGCCCAACCTCACAACCGATGCGACACGTTCGCAAATTCGAAATATGTCGCCACCATGTCGATTACTGAACGCAAGATGTATGGTTTTAGGTTAGGCTATAGCTTTCGAGCGAGCGCAGCGAGCGAGAGACGCGTAAAGGTGTGTCACAAACCAACGGTTTGGCACATACGGACATTGAAATATTCGCACCAGCCCGAGGAGCCGGAAGTATTTATCCTATTGCCTACTGACAAATGTTTACAGTTTATGAATAGCTTCACATAAATAGTACTATTCCCACATAGTACAGTGGAATGTGATGTCCGAAATGGCTGACAAAATTAGGTAATAGCACGAAACACATGCAAGGCTATATAAGGTATATGTATAGCTTGGAAATTGTCACCGTTGCTCGCTCGCTCCGCTCGCTCGTAAAAATATAGTTCAACCTCACAACCGATCCGACACGTTCGCAAATTCGAAATATGTCGCCACCATATCGATTACTGAACGCAAGATGTATGGTTTTAGGTTAGACTATAGCTTTCGAGCGTGCGCAGCGAGCGAGAGACGTGTAAAGGTGTGTCACAAACCAACGGTTTGGCACATACGGACATTGAAATATTCGCACCAGCCCGAGGAGCCGGAAGTCTTTATCGAATTGCCTACTGACAAATGTTTACAGTTTATGAATAGTTTCACATAAATAGTACTATTTCCACATACTACAGTGCAATGTGATGTCCGAAATGGCTGACAAAATTAGGTAATAACACGAAATATATGCAAGGCAATATAAGGTATATGTATAGCTTGGAAATTTGATCGTTGCTCGCTCGCTCCGCTCGCTCGTGAAAATCTAGCCCAACCTCACAATCGATGCGACACGTTCGCAAATTCGAAATATGTCGCCACCATGTCGATTACTGAACGCAAGATGTATGGTTTTAGGTTAGGCTATAGCTTTCGAGCGAGCGCAGCGAGCGAGAGACGCGTAAAGGTGTGTCACAAACCAACGGTTTGGCACATACGGACATTGAAATATTCGCACCAGCCCGAGGAGCCGGAAGTATTTATCCTATTGCCTACTGACAAATGTTTACAGTTTATGAATAGCTTCACATAAATAGTACTATTCCCACATAGTACAGTGGAATGTGATGTCCGAAATGGCTGACAAAATTAGGTAATAGCACGAAACACATGCAAGGCTATATAAGGTATATGTATAGCTTGGAAATTGTCACCGTTGCTCGCTCGCTCCGCTCGCTCGTAAAAATATAGTTCAACCTCACAACCGATCCGACACGTTCGCAAATTCGAAATATGTCGCCACCATATCGATTACTGAACGCAAGATGTATGGTTTTAGGTTAGACTATAGCTTTCGAGCGTGCGCAGCGAGCGAGAGACGTGTAAAGGTGTGTCACAAACCAACGGTTTGGCACATACGGACATTGAAATATTCGCACCAGCCCGAGGAGCCGGAAGTCTTTATCGAATTGCCTACTGACAAATGTTTACAGTTTATGAATAGTTTCACATAAATAGTACTATTTCCACATACTACAGTGCAATGTGATGTCCGAAATGGCTGACAAAATTAGGTAATAACACGAAATATATGCAAGGCAATATAAGGTATATGTATAGCTTGGAAATTGTGAACGTTGCTCGCTCGCTCCGCTCGCTCGTGAAAATCTAGCCCAACCTCACAACCGATGCGACACGTTCGCAAATTCGAAATATGTCGCCACCATATCGATTACTGAACGCAAGATGTATGGTTTTAGGTTAGGCTATAGCTTTCGAGCGTGCGCAGCGAGCGAGAGACGTGTAAAGGTGTGTCACAAACCAACGGTTTGGCACATACGGACATTGAAATATTCGCACCAGCCCGAGGAGCCGGAAGTCTTTATCGAATTGCCTACTGGCAAATGTTTACAGTTTATGAATAGTTTCACATAAATAGTACTATTTCCACATAGTAAAGTGCAATGTGATGTCCGAAATGGCTGACAAAATTAGGTAATAACACGAAACAAATGCAATGCAATATAAGGTATATGTATAGCTTGGAAATTTTCACCGTTGCTCGCTCGCTCCGCTCGCTCGTACAAATCTAGTCCAACCTCACAACCGATGCGACACGTTCGCAAATTCGAAATATGTCGCCACCATATCGATTACTGAACGCAAGATCTATGGTTTTAGGTTAGGCTATAGCTTTCCAGCGAGCGCAGCGAGCGAGAGACGCGTAAAGGTGTGTCACAAACCAACGGTTTGGCACATACGGACATTGAAATATTCGCACCAGCCCGAGGAGCCGGAAGTCTTTATCGAATTGCCTACTGACAAATGTTTACAGTTTATGAATAGTTTCACATAAATAGTACTATTTCCACATAGTAAAGTGCAATGTGATGTCAGAAATGCCTGACAAAATTAGGTAATAACGCGAAACAAATGCAATGCAATATAAGGTATATGTATAGCTTGGAAATTGTCACCGTTGCTCGCTCGCTCCGCTCGCTCGTACAAATCTAGTCCAACCTCACAACCGATGCGACACGTTCGCAAATTCGAAATATGTCGCCACCATAGCGATTACTGAACGCAAGATGTATGGTTTTAGGTTGGGCAATAGCTTTCGAGCGAGCGCAGCGAGCGAGGGACGCGTAAAGGTGTGTCACAAACCAACGGTTTGGCACATACGGACATTGAAATATTCGCACCAGCCCGAGGAGCCGGAAGTCTTTATCCTGTGGCCTACTGACAAATGTTTACAGTTTATGAATACTTTCACATAAATAGTACTATTTCCACATACTACAGTGCAATGTGATGTCAGAAATGGCTGACAAAATTAGGTAATAACACGAAACAAATGCAATGCAATATAAGGTATATGTATAGCTTGGAAATTGTCACCGTTGCTCGCTCGCTCCGCTCGCTCGTACAAATCTAGTCCAACCTCACAACCGATGCGACACGTTCGCAAATTCGAAATATGTCACCACCATATCGAATACTGAACGCAAGATGGATTGGTTTTAGGTTAAGCTATAGCTTTCGAGCGAGCGTAGCGAGCGAGAGACGCGTAAAGGTGTGACACAAACCAACGGTTTGGCACATACGGACATTGAAATATTCGCACCAGCCCGAGGAGCCGGAAGTCTTTATCGAATTGCCTACTGACAAATGTTTACAGTTTATGAATAGTTTCACATAAATAGTACTATTTCCACATAGTAAAGTGCAATGTGATGTCAGAAATGGCTGACAAAATTAGGTAATAACACGAAATATATGCAAGGCAATATAAGGTATATTTATAGCTTGGAAATTGTGATCGTTACTCGCTCGCTCCGCTCGCTCGTAAAAATCTAGTCCAACCTCACAACCGATGCGGCACGTTCGCAAATTCGAAATATGTCGCCACCATAGCGATTACTGAACGCAAGATGTATGGTTTTAGGTTGGGCAATAGTTTTCGAGCGAGCGCAGCGAGCGAGGGACGCGTAAAGGTGTGTCACAAACCAACGGTTTGGCACATACGGACATTGAAATATTCGCACCAGCCCGAGGAGCCGGAAGTCTTTATCCTGTGGCCTACTGACAAATGTTTACAGTTTATGAATACTTTCACATAAATAGTACTATTTCCACATACTACAGTGCAATGTGATGTCAGAAATGGCTGACAAAATTAGGTAATAACACGAAATATATGCAAGGCAATATAAGGTATATGTATAGCTTGGAAATTGTAATCGTTGCTCGCTCGCTCGGCTCGCTCGTAAAAATCTAGTCCAACCTCCCAACCGATGCGACACGTTCGCAAATTCGAAATATGTCGCCACCGTATCGATTACTGAACGCCAGATGTATGGTTTTAGGTTAGGCTATAGCTGTCGAGCGAGCGCAGCGAGCGAGAGACGCGTAAAGGTGTGTCACAAACCAACGGTTTGGCACATACGGACATTGAAATATGCGCACCAGCCCGAGGAGCCGGAAGTATTTATCCTATTGCCTACTGACAAATGTTTACAGTTTATGAATAGCTTCACATAAATAGTACTATTCCCATATAGTACAGAGGAATGTGATGTCCGAAATGGCTGACAAAATTAGGTAATAGCACGAAATATATGCAAGGCAATATAAGGTATATTTATAGCTTGGAAATTGTGATCGTTACTCGCTCGCTCCGCTCGCTCGTAAAAATCTAGTATAACCTCACAACCGATCCGACACGTTCGCAAATTCGAAATATGTCACCACCATATCGAATACTGAACGCAAGATGTATGGTTTTAGGTTAGGCTATAGCTTTCCAGCGAGCGCAGCGAGCGAGAGACGCGTAAAGGTGTGTCACAAACCAACGGTTTGGCACATACAGACATTGAAATATTCGCACCAGCCCGAGGAGCCGGAAGTCTTTATCGAATTGCCTACTGAGAAATGTTTACAGTTTATGAATAGTTTCACATAAATAGTACTATTTCCACATGGTAAAGTGCAATGTGATGTCAGAAATGGCTGACAAAATTAGGTAATAACACGAAATATATGCAAGGCAATATAAGGTATATGTATAGCTTGGAAATTGTAATCGTTGCTCGCTCGCTCGGCTCGCTCGTAAAAATCTAGTCCAACCTCCCAACCGATGCGACACGTTCGCAAATTCGAAATATGTCGCCACCATATCGATTACTGAACGCAAGATGTATGGTTTTAGGTTAGGCTATAGCTTTCGAGCGAGCGCAGCGAGCGAGAGACGCGTAAAGGTGTGCCACAAACCAACGGTTTGGCACATACGGACATTGAAATATTCGCACCAGCCCGAGGAGCCGGAAGTCTTTATCGAATTGCCTACTGACTAATGTTTAGAGTTTATGAATAGTTTCACATAAATAGTACTATTTCCACATAGTACAGTGGAATGTGATGTCCGAAATGGCTGACAAAATTAGGTAATAGCACGAAACACATGCAAGGCTATATAAGGTATATGTATAGCTTGGAAATTGTCACCGTTGCTCGCTCGCTCCGCTCGCTCGTAAAAATATAGTTCAACCTCACAACCGATCCGACACGTTCGCAAATTCGAAATATGTCACCACCATATCGAAAACTGAACGCAAGATGGATTGGTTTTAGGTTAAGCTATGGCTTTCGAGCGAGCGTAGCGAGCGAGAGACGGGTAAAGGTGTGTCACAAACCAACGGTTTGGCACATACGGACATTGAAATATTCGCACCAGCCCGAGGAGCCGGAAGTCTTTATCCTATGGCCTACTGACAAATGTTTACAGTTTATGAATAGTTTCACATAAATAGTACTATTTCCACATACTACAGTGCAATGTGATGTCCGAAATGGCTGACAAAATTAGGTAATAACACGAAATATATGCAAGGCAATATAAGGTATATGTATAGCTTGGAAATTTGATCGTTGCTCGCTCGCTCCGCTCGCTCGTGAAAATCTAGCCCAACCTCACAACCGATGCGACACGTTCGCAAATTCGAAATATGTCGCCACCATGTCGATTACTGAACGCAAGATGTATGGTTTTAGGTTAGGCTATAGCTTTCGAGCGAGCGCAGCGAGCGAGAGACGCGTAAAGGTGTGTCACAAACCAACGGTTTGGCACATACGGACATTGAAATATTCGCACCAGCCCGAGGAGCCGGAAGTATTTATCCTATTGCCTACTGACAAATGTTTACAGTTTATGAATAGCTTCACATAAATAGTACTATTCCCACATAGTACAGTGGAATGTGATGTCCGAAATGGCTGACAAAATTAGGTAATAGCACGAAACACATGCAAGGCTATATAAGGTATATGTATAGCTTGGAAATTGTCACCGTTGCTCGCTCGCTCCGCTCGCTCGTAAAAATATAGTTCAACCTCACAACCGATCCGACACGTTCGCAAATTCGAAATATGTCGCCACCATATCGATTACTGAACGCAAGATGTATGGTTTTAGGTTAGACTATAGCTTTCGAGCGTGCGCAGCGAGCGAGAGACGTGTAAAGGTGTGTCACAAACCAACGGTTTGGCACATACGGACATTGAAATATTCGCACCAGCCCGAGGAGCCGGAAGTCTTTATCGAATTGCCTACTGACAAATGTTTACAGTTTATGAATAGTTTCACATAAATAGTACTATTTCCACATACTACAGTGCAATGTGATGTCCGAAATGGCTGACAAAATTAGGTAATAACACGAAATATATGCAAGGCAATATAAGGTATATGTATAGCTTGGAAATTTGATCGTTGCTCGCTCGCTCCGCTCGCTCGTGAAAATCTAGCCCAACCTCACAACCGATGCGACACGTTCGCAAATTCGAAATATGTCGCCACCATGTCGATTACTGAACGCAAGATGTATGGTTTTAGGTTAGGCTATAGCTTTCGAGCGAGCGCAGCGAGCGAGAGACGCGTAAAGGTGTGTCACAAACCAACGGTTTGGCACATACGGACATTGAAATATTCGCACCAGCCCGAGGAGCCGGAAGTATTTATCCTATTGCCTACTGACAAATGTTTACAGTTTATGAATAGCTTCACATAAATAGTACTATTCCCACATAGTACAGTGGAATGTGATGTCCGAAATGGCTGACAAAATTAGGTAATAGCACGAAACACATGCAAGGCTATATAAGGTATATGTATAGCTTGGAAATTGTCACCGTTGCTCGCTCGCTCCGCTCGCTCGTAAAAATATAGTTCAACCTCACAACCGATCCGACACGTTCGCAAATTCGAAATATGTCGCCACCATATCGATTACTGAACGCAAGATGTATGGTTTTAGGTTAGACTATAGCTTTCGAGCGTGCGCAGCGAGCGAGAGACGTGTAAAGGTGTGTCACAAACCAACGGTTTGGCACATACGGACATTGAAATATTCGCACCAGCCCGAGGAGCCGGAAGTCTTTATCGAATTGCCTACTGACAAATGTTTACAGTTTATGAATAGTTTCACATAAATAGTACTATTTCCACATACTACAGTGCAATGTGATGTCCGAAATGGCTGACAAAATTAGGTAATAACACGAAATATATGCAAGGCAATATAAGGTATATGTATAGCTTGGAAATTGTGAACGTTGCTCGCTCGCTCCGCTCGCTCGTGAAAATCTAGCCCAACCTCACAACCGATGCGACACGTTCGCAAATTCGAAATATGTCGCCACCATATCGATTACTGAACGCAAGATGTATGGTTTTAGGTTAGGCTATAGCTTTCGAGCGTGCGCAGCGAGCGAGAGACGTGTAAAGGTGTGTCACAAACCAACGGTTTGGCACATACGGACATTGAAATATTCGCACCAGCCCGAGGAGCCGGAAGTCTTTATCGAATTGCCTACTGACAAATGTTTACAGTTTATGAATAGTTTCACATAAATAGTACTATTTCCACATAGTAAAGTGCAATGTGATGTCCGAAATGGCTGACAAAATTAGGTAATAACACGAAACAAATGCAATGCAATATAAGGTATATGTATAGCTTGGAAATTGTCACCGTTGCTCGCTCGCTCCGCTCGCTCGTACAAATCTAGTCCAACCTCACAACCGATGCGACACGTTCGCAAATTCGAAATATGTCGCCACCATATCGATTACTGAACGCAAGATGTATGGTTTTAGGTTAGGCTATAGCTTTCCAGCGAGCGCAGCGAGCGAGAGACGCGTAAAGGTGTGTCACAAACCAACGGTTTGGCACATACGGACATTGAAATATTCGCACCAGCCCGAGGAGCCGGAAGTCTTTATCGAATTGCCTACTGACAAATGTTTACAGTTTATGAATAGTTTCACATAAATAGTACTATTTCCACATAGTAAAGTGCAATGTGATGTCAGAAATGCCTGACAAAATTAGGTAATAACGCGAAACAAATGCAATGCAATATAAGGTATATGTATAGCTTGGAAATTGTCACCGTTGCTCGCTCGCTCCGCTCGCTCGTACAAATCTAGTCCAACCTCACAACCGATGCGACACGTTCGCAAATTCGAAATATGTCACCACCATATCGAATACTGAACGCAAGATGGATTGGTTTTAGGTTAAGCTATAGCTTTCGAGCGAGCGTAGCGAGCGAGAGACGTGTAAAGGTGTGTTACAAACCAACGGTTTGGCACATAGGGAAATTGAAATATTCCCACCAGCCCGAGGAGCCCGAAGTCTTTATCCTATTGCCTACTGACAAATGTTTACAGTTTATGAATAGTTTCACATAAATAGTACTATTTCCACATACTACAGTGCAATGTGATGTCCGAAAAGGCTGACAAAATTAGGTAATAACACGAAATATATGCAAGGCAATATAAGGTATATGTATAGCTTGGAAATTGGGATCGTTGCTCGCTCGCTCCGCTCGCTCGTAAAAATCTAGTCCAACCTCACAACCGATGCGACACGTTCGCAAATTCGAAATATGTCACCACCATATCGAATACTGAACGCAAGATGGATTGGTTTTAGGTTAAGCTATAGCTTTTTAGCGAGCGTAGCGAGCGAGAGACGTGTAATGGTGTGTCACAAACCAACGGTTTGGCACATACGGACATTGAAATATTCGCACCAGCCCGAGGAGCCGGAAGTCTTTATCGAATTGCCTACTGACAAATGTTTACAGTTTATGAATAGTTTCACATAAATAGTATTATTTCCACATAGTAAAGTGCAATGTGATGTCCGAAATGGCTGAGAAAATTAGGCAATAACACGAAACAAATGCAAGGCAATATATGGTATATGTATAGCTTGGAAATTGTCACCGTTGCACGCTCGCTCCGCTCGCTCGAAAAAAACTAGTCCAACCTCACAACCGATGCTACACGTTCGCAAATTCGAAATATGTCGCCACCATATCGATTACTCAACGCAAGATGTATGGTTTTAGGTTAGGCTATAGCTTTCGAGCGAGCGCAGCGAGCGAGAGACGCGTAAAGGTGTGTCACAAACCAACGGTTTGGCACATACGGACTTTGAAATATTCGCACCAGCCCGAGGAGCCGGAAGTATTTATCCTATTGCCTACTGACAAATGTTTACAGTTTATGAATAGCTTCACATAAATAGTACTATTCCCACATAGTACAGTGGAATGTGATGTCCGAAATGGCTGACAAAATTAGGTAATAGCACGAAACACATGCAAGGCTATATAAGGTATATGTATAGCTTGGAAATTGTCACCGTTGCTCGCTCGCTCCGCTCGCTCGTAAAAATATAGTTCAACCTCACAACCGATCCGACACGTTCGCAAATTCGAAATATGTCACCACCATATCGAAAACTGAACGCAAGATGGATTGGTTTTAGGTTAAGCTATGGCTTTCGAGCGAGCGTAGCGAGCGAGAGACGGGTAAAGGTGTGTCACAAACCAACGGTTTGGCACATACGGACATTGAAATATTCGCACCAGCCCGAGGAGCCGGAAGTCTTTATCCTATGGCCTACTGACAAATGTTTACAGTTTATGAATAGTTTCACATAAATAGTACTATTTCCACATACTACAGTGCAATGTGATGTCCGAAATGGCTGACAAAATTAGGTAATAACACGAAATATATGCAAGGCAATATAAGGTATATGTATAGCTTGGAAATTGTGAACGTTGCTCGCTCGCTCCGCTCGCTCGTGAAAATCTAGCCCAACCTCACAACCGATGCGACACGTTCGCAAATTCGAAATATGTCGCCACCATATCGATTACTGAACGCAAGATGTATGGTTTTAGGTTAGGCTATAGCTTTCGAGCGTGCGCAGCGAGCGAGAGACGTGTAAAGGTGTGTCACAAACCAACGGTTTGGCACATACGGACATTGAAATATTCGCACCAGCCCGAGGAGCCGGAAGTCTTTATCGAATTGCCTACTGACAAATGTTTACAGTTTATGAATAGTTTCACATAAATAGTACTATTTCCACATAGTAAAGTGCAATGTGATGTCCGAAATGGCTGACAAAATTAGGTAATAACACGAAACAAATGCAATGCAATATAAGGTATATGTATAGCTTGGAAATTGTCACCGTTGCTCGCTCGCTCCGCTCGCTCGTACAAATCTAGTCCAACCTCACAACCGATGCGACAAGATCGCAAATTCGAAATATGTCGCCACCATATCGATTACTGAACGCAAGATGTATGGTTTTAGGTTAGGCTATAGCTTTCCAGCGAGCGCAGCGAGCGAGAGACGCGTAAAGGTGTGTCACAAACCAACGGTTTGGCACATACGGACATTGAAATATTCGCACCAGCCCGAGGAGCCGGATGTCTTTATCGAATTGCCTACTGACAAATGTTTACAGTTTATGAATAGTTTCACATAAATAGTACTATTTCCACATAGTAAAGTGCAATGTGATGTCAGAAATGGCTGACAAAATTAGGTAATAACACGAAATATATGCAAGGCAATATAAGGTATATTTATAGCTTGGAAATTGTGATCGTTACTCGCTCGCTCCGCTCGCTCGTAAAAATCTAGTATAACCTCACAACCGATCCGACACGTTCGCAAATTCGAAATATGTCACCACCATATCGAATACTGAACGCAAGATGTATGGTTTTAGGTTAGGCTATAGCTTTCCAGCGAGCGCAGCGAGCGAGAGACGCGTAAAGGTGTGTCACAAACCAACGGTTTGGCACATACGGACATTGAAATATTCGCACCAGCCCGAGGAGCCGGAAGTCTTTATCGAATTGCCTACTGAGAAATGTTTACAGTTTATGAATAGTTTCACATAAATAGTACTATTTCCACATGGTAAAGGGCAATGTGATGTCAGAAATGGCTGACAAAATTAGGTAATAACACGAAATATATGCAAGGCAATATAAGGTATATGTATAGCTTGGAAATTGTAATCGTTGCTCGCTCGCTCGGCTCGCTCGTAAAAATCTAGTCCAACCTCCCAACCGATGCGACACGTTCGCAAATTCGAAATATGTCGCCACCATATCGATTACTGAACGCAAGATGTATGGTTTTAGGTTAGGCTATAGCTTTCGAGCGAGCGCAGCGAGCGAGAGACGCGTAAAGGTGTGCCACAAACCAACGGTTTGGCACATACGGACATTGAAATATTCGCACCAGCCCGAGGAGCCGGAAGTCTTTATCGAATTGCCTACTGACTAATGTTTAGAGTTTATGAATAGTTTCACATAAATAGTACTATTTCCACATAGTACAGTGGAATGTGATGTCCGAAATGGCTGACAAAATTAGGTAATAGCACGAAACACATGCAAGGCTATATAAGGTATATGTATAGCTTGGAAATTGTCACCGTTGCTCGCTCGCTCCGCTCGCTCGTAAAAATATAGTTCAACCTCACAACCGATCCGACACGTTCGCAAATTCGAAATATGTCACCACCATATCGAAAACTGAACGCAAGATGGATTGGTTTTAGGTTAAGCTATGGCTTTCGAGCGAGCGTAGCGAGCGAGAGACGGGTAAAGGTGTGTCACAAACCAACGGTTTGGCACATACGGACATTGAAATATTCGCACCAGCCCGAGGAGCCGGAAGTCTTTATCCTATGGCCTACTGACAAATGTTTACAGTTTATGAATAGTTTCACATAAATAGTACTATTTCCACATACTACAGTGCAATGTGATGTCCGAAATGGCTGACAAAATTAGGTAATAACACGAAATATATGCAAGGCAATATAAGGTATATGTATAGCTTGGAAATTTGATCGTTGCTCGCTCGCTCCGCTCGCTCGTGAAAATCTAGCCCAACCTCACAACCGATGCGACACGTTCGCAAATTCGAAATATGTCGCCACCATGTCGATTACTGAACGCAAGATGTATGGTTTTAGGTTAGGCTATAGCTTTCGAGCGAGCGCAGCGAGCGAGAGACGCGCAAAGGTGTGTCACAAACCAACGGTTTGGCACATACGGACATTGAAATATTCGCACCAGCCCGAGGAGCCGGAAGTATTTATCCTATTGCCTACTGACAAATGTTTACAGTTTATGAATAGCTTCACATAAATAGTACTATTCCCACATAGTACAGTGGAATGTGATGTCCGAAATGGCTGACAAAATTAGGTAATAGCACGAAACACATGCAAGGCTATATAAGGTATATGTATAGCTTGGAAATTGTCACCGTTGCTCGCTCGCTCCGCTCGCTCGTAAAAATATAGTTCAACCTCACAACCGATCCGACACGTTCGCAAATTCGAAATATGTCGCCACCATATCGATTACTGAACGCAAGATGTATGGTTTTAGGTTAGACTATAGCTTTCGAGCGTGCGCAGCGAGCGAGAGACGTGTAAAGGTGTGTCACAAACCAACGGTTTGGCACATACGGACATTGAAATATTCGCACCAGCCCGAGGAGCCGGAAGTCTTTATCGAATTGCCTACTGACAAATGTTTACAGTTTATGAATAGTTTCACATAAATAGTACTATTTCCACATGGTAAAGTGCAATGTGATGTCAGAAATGGCTGACAAAATTAGGTAATAACACGAAATATATGCAAAGCAATATAAGGTATATGTATAGCTTGGAAATTGTAATCGTTGCTCGCTCGCTCGGCTCGCTCGTAAAAATCTAGTCCAACCTCCCAACCGATGCGACACGTTCGCAAATTCGAAATATGTCGCCACCATATCGATTACTGAACGCAAGATGTATGGTTTTAGGTTAGGCTATAGCTTTCGAGCGAGCGCAGCGAGCGAGAGACGCGTAAAGGTGTGCCACAAACCAACGGTTTGGCACATACGGACATTGAAATATTCGCACCAGCCCGAGGAGCCGGAAGTCTTTATCGAATTGCCTACTGACTAATGTTTAGAGTTTATGAATAGTTTCACATAAATAGTACTATTTCCACATAGTACAGTGGAATGTGATGTCCGAAATGGCTGACAAAATTAGGTAATAGCACGAAACACATGCAAGGCTATATAAGGTATATGTATAGCTTGGAAATTGTCACCGTTGCTCGCTCGCTACGCTCGCTCGTAAAATCCATAGCTTCAACCTCACAACCGATCCGACACGTCTTTTCGATATGT
>NW_026109638.1:0-21102 GCF_024516045.1 Bombus affinis
CTGACAAAATTAGGTACTAGCACGAAATATAAGCAAGGCAATATAAGGCATATGTATAGCTTGGAAACTGTGACCGTTGCACGCTCGCTCCGCTCGCTCGTAAAAATCTGGTCCAACCTCACAACCGATCCCACACGTTCGCAAATTCGAAACAAGTCGCCACCATATCGAATAATGAACGGAAGATGGATTGGTTTTAGGTTAGGCTATAGCTTTCGTGCGAGCGCAGCGAGCGAGAGACGCGTAAAGGTGTGTCACAAACCAACGGTTTGGCACATACAGACATTGAAATATTCGCACCAGCCCGAGGTGCCGAAAGTCTTTATCCTATTGCCTTCTGACAAATGTTTACGGTTTACCAACAGTTTCACATAATTAGTACCGTTTCCTCATAGTACAGTGCAATGTGATGTCCGAAATGGCAGACAAAATTAGGTAATAACACGACATATATGCAAGGCAATATAAGGTGTATGTATAGGTTGGAAATTGTGATCGTTGCTCGCTCGCTCCGCTCGCTCGAAAAAATCTAGTCCAACCTCACAACCGATCCGACACGTTCGCAAATTTGAAATATGTCGCCACCATATCGAATAATGAACGGAAGATGGATTGGTTTTAGGTTAGGCTATAGCTTTCGTGCGAGCGCAGCGAACGAGAGACGCGTAAAGGTGTGTCACAAACCAACGGTTTGGCACATACGGATATTGAAATATTCGCACCAGCCCGAGGAGCCGGAAGTCTTGATCCTATTGCCTCCTGACAAATGTTTACGGTTTACCAATAGTTTCACATAATTAGTACCGTTTCCTCATAGTACAGTGCAGCGTGATGTCCGAAATGGCTGACAAAATTAGGTACAAGCACGAAATATATGCAAGACAATATATGGTATATGTATAGCTTGGAAATTGTGACCGTTGCTCGCTCGCTCCGCTCGCTCGTAAAAATCTAGTCCAACCCCACAACCGATCCGACACGTTCGCAAATTTGAAATATGTCGCCATCATATCGAATAATGAACGCAAGATGGATTGGTTTTAGGTTTGGCTATAGTTTTCGAGCGAGCGCAGCGAGCCAGAGACGCGTATCGGTGTGTCATAAACCAACGGTTTGGCACATACAGACATTGAAATATTCGCACCAGCCCGAGGAGCCGGAAGTATTTATCCTATTGCCTACCGACACATGTTTACAGTTTATGAATAGTTTCACATAATTAGTACTATTTCCACATATAACAGTGCAATGTGATGTCCGAAATGGCTGACAAAATTAGGTAATAACACGACATATATGCAAGGCAATATAAGGTGTATGTATAGGTTGGAAATTGTGACCGTTGCTCGCTCGCTCCGCCCGCTCGTAAAAATCTCGTCCAACCTCACAACCGATCCGACACGTTATCAAATTTGAAATATGTCGCCATCATATCGAATAATGAACGCAAGATGGATTGGTTTTAGGTTTGGCTATAGTTTTCGAGCGAGCGCAGCGAGCCAGAGACGCGTATCGGTGTGTCATAAACCAACGGTTTGGCACATACGGACATTGAAATATTCGCACCAGCCCGAGGAGCCGGAAGTATTTATCCTATTGCCTACCGACACATGTTTACAGTTTATGAATAGTTTCACATAAATAGTACTATTTCCACATAGTACAATGCAATGTGATGTCCGAAATGGCTGACAAAATTAGGTAATAACACGACATATATGCAAGGCAATATAAGGTGTATGTATAGGTTGGAAATTGTGATCGTTGCTCGCTCGCTCCGCTCGCTCGAAAAAATCTAGTCCAACCTCACAACCGATCCGACACGTTCGCAAATTAGAAATATGTCGCCACCATATCGAATAATGAACGGAAGATTGATTGGTTTTAGGTTAGGCTATAGCTTTCGTGCGAGCGCAGCGAACGAGAGACGCGTAAAGGTGTGTCACAAACCATCGGTTTGGCACATACGGATATTGAAATATTCGCACCAGCCCGAGGAGCCGGAAGTCTTTATCCTCTTGCCTTCTGACAAATGTTTACGGTTTACCAATAGTTTCACATAATTAGTACCGTTTCCTCATAGTACAGAGCGATGTGATGTCCGAAATAGCTGACAAAATTAGGTACTAGCACGAAATATAAGCAAGGCAATATAAGGTATATGTATAGCTTGGAAATTGTGACCGTTGCTCGCCCGCTCCGCTCGCTCGTAAAAATCTAGCCCAACCTCACAACCGATCCCACACGTTCGCAAATTTGAATTATGTCGCCACCATATCGAATAATGAACGGAAGATGGATTGGTTTTAGGTTAGGCTATAGCTTTCGTGCGAGCGCAGCGAACGAGAGACGCGTAAAGGTGTGTCACAAACCAACGGTTTGGCACATACGGACATTGAAATATTCGCACCAGCCCGAGGAGCCGGAAGTCTTGATCCTATTGCCTCCTGACAAATGTTTACGGTTTACCAATAGTTTCACATAATTAGTACCGTTTCCTCATAGTACAGTGCAGCGTGATGTCCGAAATGGCTGACACAATTAGGTACAAGCTCGAAATATATGCAAGACAATATATGGTATATGTATAGCTTGGAAATTGTGACCGTTGCTCGCTCGCTCCGATCGCTCGTAAAAACCTAGTCCAACCTCACAACCGATCCGACACGTTCGCAAATTTGAAATATGTCACCATCATATCGAATAATGAACACAAGATGGATTGGTTTTAGGTTAGGCTATAGTTTTCGAGCGAGCGCAGCGAGCGAGAGACGCGTATAGGTGTGTCATAAACCAACGGTTTGGCACATACGGACATTGAAATATTCGCACCTGCCCGAGGAGCCGGAAGTCTTTATCCTATTGCCTTCTGACAAATGTTTACGGTTTACCAATAGTTTCACATAATTAGTATCGTTTCCTCATAGTACAGTGCAACGTGATGTCCGAAATTGCTGACAAAATTAGGTACAAGCACGAAATATATGCAAGACAATATATGGTATATGTATAGCTTGGAAATTGTGACCGTTGCTCGCTCGCTCCGCTCGCTCGTAAAAATCTAGCCCAACCTCACAACCGATCCGAAACGTTCGCAAATTTGAAATATGTCGCCATCATATCGAATAATGAACGCAAGATGGATTGGTTTTAGGTTAGGCTATAGTTTTCGAGCGAGCGCCGCGAGCGAGAGACGCGTAAAGGTGTGTCATAAACCAACGGTTTGGCACATACGGACATAGAAATATTCGCACCAGCCCGAGGAGCCGGAAGTATATATCCTATTGCCTACCGACACATGTTTACAGTTTATGAATAGTTTCACATAAACAGTACTATTTCCTCATCGTACAGTGCAATGTGATGTCCGAAATGGCTGACAAAATTAGGTAATAACACGAAATATATGGAAGGCAATATAAGGTATATGTATAGCTTGGAAATTGTGACCGTTGCTCGCTCGCTCCGCTCGCTTGTAAAAATCTAGCCCAACCTCACAACCGATCCGAAACGTTCGCAAATTTGAAATATGTCGCCACCATATCGAATAATGAACGGAAGATGGATTGGTTTTAGATTAGGCTATAGTTTTCGAACGAGCGCAGCGAGCGAGAGACGCGTAAAGGTGTGTCATAAACCAACGGTTTGGCACATACGGACATTGAAATATTCGCACCAGCCCGAGGAGCCGGAAGTCTTTATCCTATTGCCTACTGACAAATGCTTACAGTTTATGAATAGTTTCACATAAATAGTACTATTTCCACATATAACAGTGCAATGTGATGTCCAAAATGGCTGACAAAAGTAGGTAATAATAAGAAATATAAGCAAGGCAATATAAGGTATATGTATAGCTTGGAAATTGTGACCGTTGCTCGCTCGCTCCGCTCGCTCGTAAAAATCTCGTCCAACCTCACAACCGATCCGACACGTTCCCAAATTTGAAATATGTCGCCACCATATCGAATAATGAACGGAAGATGGATTGGTTTTAGGTTAGGCTATAGCTTTCGTGCGAGCGCAGCAAGCGAGAGACGCGTATAGGTGTGTCATAAACCAACGGTTTGGCACATACGGACATTGAAATATTCGCACCAGCCCGAGGAGCCGGAAGTATTTATCCTATTGCCTACCGACACATGTTTACAGTTTATGAATAGTTTCACATAAATAGTACTATTTCCACATAGTACAATGCAATGTGATGTCCGAAATGGCTGACAAAATTAGGTAATAACACGAAATATATGGAAGGCAATATAAGGTATATGTATAGCTTGGAAATTGTGACCGTTGCTCGCTCGCTCCGCTCGCTCGTAAAAATCTAGTCCAACCCCACAACCGATCCGACACGTTCGCAAATTTGAAATATGTCGCCATCATATCGAATAATGAACGCAAGATGGATTGGTTTTAGGTTAGGCTATAGTTTTCGAGCGAGCGCAGCGAGCGAGAGACGCGTATAGGTGTGTCATAAACCAACGGTTTGGCACATACGGACATTGAAATATTCGCACCTGCCCGAGGAGCCGGAAGTCTTTATCCTATTGCCTTCTGACAAATGTTTACGGTTTACCAATAGTTTCACATAATTAGTATCGTTTCTTCATAGTACAGTGCAACGTGATGTCCGAAATTGCTGACACAATTAGGTACAAGCACGAAATATATGCAAGACAATATATGGTATATGTATAGCTTGGAAATTGTGACCGTTGCTCGCTCGCTCCGCTCGCTCGTAAAAATCTAGCCCAACCTCACAACCGATCCGAAACGTTCGCAAATTTGAAATATGTCGCCATCATATCGAATAATGAACGCAAGATGGATTGGTTTTAGGTTAGGCTATAGTTTTCGAGCGAGCGCCGCGAGCGAGAGACGCGTAAAGGTGTGTCATAAACCAACGGTTTGGCACATACGGACATTGAAATATTCGCACCAGCCCGAGGAGCCGGAAGTATATATCCTATTGCCTACCGACACATGTTTACAGTTTATGAATAGTTTCACATAAACAGTACTATTTCCTCATCGTACAGTGCAATGTGATGTCCGAAATGGCTGACAAAATTAGGTAATAACACGAAATATATGGAAGGCAATATAAGGTATATGTATAGCTTGGAAATTGTGACCGTTGCTCGCTCGCTCCGCTCGCTTGTAAAAATCTAGCCCAACCTCACAACCGATCCGAAACGTTCGCAAATTTGAAATATGTCGCCACCATATCGAATAATGAACGGAAGATGGATTGGTTTTAGATTAGGCTATAGTTTTCGAACGAGCGCAGCGAGCGAGAGACGCGTAAAGGTGTGTCATAAACCAACGGTTTGGCACATACGGACATTGAAATATTCGCACCAGCCCGAGGAGCCGGAAGTCTTTATCCTATTGCCTACTGACAAATGCTTACAGTTTATGAATAGTTTCACATAAATAGTACTATTTCCACATATAACAGTGCAATGTGATGTCCAAAATGGCTGACAAAAGTAGGTAATAATAAGAAATATAAGCAAGGCAATATAAGGTATATGTATAGCTTGGAAATTGTGACCGTTGCTCGCTCGCTCCGCTCGCTCGTAAAAATCTCGTCCAACCTCACAACCGATCCGACACGTTCCCAAATTTGAAATATGTCGCCACCATATCGAATAATGAACGGAAGATGGATTGGTTTTAGGTTAGGCTATAGCTTTCGTGCGAGCGCAGCGAACGAGAGACGCGTAAAGGTGTGTCACAAACCAACGGTTTGGCACATACGGACATTGAAATATTCGCACCAGCCCGTGGAGCCGGAAGTCTTGATCCTATTGCCTCCTGACAAATGTTTACGGTTTACCAATAGTTTCACATAATTAGTACCGTTTCCTCATAGTACAGTGCAACGTGATGTCCGAAATGGCTGACAAAATTAGGTACAAGCACGAAATATATGCAAGACAATATATGATATATGTATAGCTTGGAAATTGTGACCGTTGCTCGCTCGCTCCGCTCGCCCGTAAAAATCTAGTCCAACCCCACAACCGATCCCACACGTTCGCAAATTTGAAATATGTCGCCACCATATCGAATAATGAACGGAAGATGGATTGGTTTTAGGTTAGGCTATAGCTTTCGTGCGAGCGCAGCGAACGAGAGACGCGTAAAGGTGTGTCACAAACCAACGGTTTGGCACATACGGACATTGAAATATTCGCACCAGCCCGAGGAGCCGGAAGTCTTGATCCTATTGCCTCCTGACAAATGTTTACGGTTTACCAATAGTTTCACATAATTAGTACCGTTTCCTCATAGTACAGTGCAGCGTGATGTCCGAAATGGCTGACACAATTAGGTACAAGCTCGAAATATATGCAAGACAATATATGGTATATGTATAGCTTGGAAATTGTGACCGTTGCTCGCTCGCTCCGCTCGCTCGTAAAAATCTAGTCCAACCTCACAACCGATCCGACACGTTCGCAAATTTGAAATATGTCACCATCATATCGAATAATGAACGCAAGATGGATTGGTTTTAGGTTAGGCTATAGTTTTCGAGCGAGCGACGCGAGCGAGAGACGCGTAAAGGTGTGTCACATACCAACGGTTTGGCACATACGGACATTGAAATATTCGCACCAGCCCGAGGAGCCGCAAGTCTTTATCCTATTGCCTTCTGACAAATGTTTACGGTTTACCAATAGTTTCACATAATTAGTACCGTTTCCTCATAGTACAGTGCAACGTGAAGTCCGAAATGGCTGACAAAATTAGGTACAAGCACGAAATATATGCAAGACAATATATGGTATATGTATAGCTTGGAAATTGTGACCGTTGCTCGCCCGCTCCGCTCGCTCGTAAAAATCTAGCCCAACCTCACAACCGATCCCACACGTTCGCAAATTTGAATTATGTCGCCACCATATCGAATAATGAACGGAAGATGGATTGGTTTTAGGTTAGGCTATAGCTTTCGTGCGAGCGCAGCGAACGAGAGACGCGTAAAGGTGTGTCACAAACCAACGGTTTGGCACATACGGACATTGAAATATTCGCACCAGCCCGAGGAGCCGGAAGTCTTGATCCTATTGCCTCCTGACAAATGTTTACGGTTTACCAATAGTTTCACATAATTAGTACCGTTTCCTCATAGTACAGTGCAGCGTGATGTCCGAAATGGCTGACACAATTAGGTACAAGCTCGAAATATATGCAAGACAATATATGGTATATGTATAGCTTGGAAATTGTGACCGTTGCTCGCTCGCTCCGCTCGCTCGTAAAAACCTAGTCCAACCTCACAACCGATCCGACACGTTCGCAAATTTGAAATATGTCACCATCATATCGAATAATGAACGCAAGATGGATTGGTTTTAGGTTAGGCTATAGTTTTCGAGCGAGCGCCGCGAGCGAGAGACGCGTAAAGGTGTGTCATAAACCAACGGTTTGGCACATACGGACATTGAAATATTCGCACCAGCCCGAGGAGCCGGAAGTATTTATCCTATTGCCTACCGACACATGTTTACAGTTTATGAATAGTTTCACATAAATAGTACTATTTCCTCATAGTACAGTGCAATGTGATGTCCGAAATGGCTGACAAAATTAGGTAATAACACGAAATATATGGAAGGCAATATAAGGTATATGTATAGCTTGGAAATTGTGACCGTTGCTCGCTCGCTCCGCTCGCTCGTAAAAATCTAGTCCAACCCCACAACCGATCCGACACGTTCGCAAATTTGAAATATGTCGCCACCATATCGAATAATGAACGGAAGATGGAATGGTTTTAGGTTAGGCTATAGCTTTCGAACGAGCGCAGCGAGCGAGAGACGCGTAAAGGTGTGTCATAAACCAACGGTTTGGCACATACGGACATTGAAATATTCGCACCAGCCCGAGGAGCCGGAAGTCTTTATCCTATTGCCTACTGACAAATGCTTACAGTTTATGAATAGTTTCACATAAATAGTACTATTTCCACATATAACAGTGCAATGTGATGTCCAAAATGGCTGACAAAAGTAGGTAATAATAAGAAATATAAGCAAGGCAATATAAGGTATATGTATAGCTTGGAAATTGTGACCGTTGCTCGCTCGCTCCGCTCGCTCATAAAAATCTCGTCCAACCTCACAACCGATCCGACACGTTCCCAAATTTGAAATATGTCGCCACCATATCGAATAATGAACGGAAGATGGATTGGTTTTAGGTTAGGCTATAGCTTTCGTGCGAGCGCAGCAAGCGAGAGACGCGTATAGGTGTGTCATAAACCAACGGTTTGGCACATACGGACATTGAAATATTCGCACCAGCCCGAGGAGCCGGAAGTATTTATCCTATTGCCTACCGACACATGTTTACAGTTTATGAATAGTTTCACATAAATAGTACTATTTCCACATAGTACAATGCAATGTGATGTCCGAAATGGCTGACAAAATTAGGTAATAACACGAAATATATGGAAGGCAATATAAGGTATATGTATAGCTTGGAAATTGTGACCGTTGCTCGCTCGCTCCGCTCGCTCGTAAAAATCTAGTCCAACCCCACAACCGATCCGACACGTTCGCAAATTTGAAATATGTCGCCATCATATCGAATAATGAACGCAAGATGGATTGGTTTTAGGTTAGGCTATAGTTTTCGAGCGAGCGCAGCGAGCGAGAGACGCGTATAGGTGTGTCATAAACCAACGGTTTGGCACATACGGACATTGAAATATTCGCACCTGCCCGAGGAGCCGGAAGTCTTTATCCTATTGCCTTCTGACAAATGTTTACGGTTTACCAATAGTTTCACATAATTAGTATCGTTTCCTCATAGTACAGTGCAACGTGATGTCCGAAATTGCTGACAAAATTAGGTACAAGCACGAAATATATGCAAGACAATATATGGTATATGTATAGCTTGGAAATTGTGACCGTTGCTCGCTCGCTCCGCTCGCTCGTAAAAATCTAGCCCAACCTCACAACCGATCCGAAACGTTCGCAAATTTGAAATATGTCGCCATCATATCGAATAATGAACGCAAGATGGATTGGTTTTAGGTTAGGCTATAGTTTTCGAGCGAGCGCCGCGAGCGAGAGACGCGTAAAGGTGTGTCATAAACCAACGGTTTGGCACATACGGACATTGAAATATTCGCACCTGCCCGAGGAGCCGGAAGTCTTTATCCTATTGCCTTCTGACAAATGTTTACAGTTTATGAATAGTTTCACATAAATAGTACTATTTCCACATATAACAGTGCAATGTGATGTCCAAAATGGCTGACAAAAGTAGGTAATAATAAGAAATATAAGCAAGGCAATATAAGGTATATGTATAGCTTGGAAATTGTGACCGTTGCTCGCTCGCTCCGCTCGCTCGTAAAAATCTCGTCCAACCTCACAACCGATCCGACACGTTCCCAAATTTGAAATATGTCGCCACCATATCGAATAATGAACGGAAGATGGATTGGTTTTAGGTTAGGCTATAGCTTTCGTGCGAGCGCAGCAAGCGAGAGACGCGTATAGGTGTGTCATAAACCAACGGTTTGGCACATACGGACATTGAAATATTCGCACCAGCCCGAGGAGCCGGAAGTATATATCCTATTGCCTACCGACACATGTTTACAGTTTATGAATAGTTTCACATAAACAGTACTATTTCCTCATCGTACAGTGCAATGTGATGTCCGAAATGGCTGACAAAATTAGGTAATAACACGAAATATATGGAAGGCAATATAAGGTATATGTATAGCTTGGAAATTGTGACCGTTGCTCGCTCGCTCCGCTCGCTTGTAAAAATCTAGCCCAACCTCACAACCGATCCGAAACGTTCGCAAATTTGAAATATGTCGCCACCATATCGAATAATGAACGGAAGATGGATTGGTTTTAGATTAGGCTATAGTTTTCGAACGAGCGCAGCGAGCGAGAGACGCGTAAAGGTGTGTCATAAACCAACGGTTTGGCACATACGGACATTGAAATATTCGCACCAGCCCGAGGAGCCGGAAGTCTTTATCCTATTGCCTACTGACAAATGCTTACAGTTTATGAATAGTTTCACATAAATAGTACTATTTCCACATATAACAGTGCAATGTGATGTCCAAAATGGCTGACAAAAGTAGGTAATAATAAGAAATATAAGCAAGGCAATATAAGGTATATGTATAGCTTGGAAATTGTGACCGTTGCTCGCTCGCTCCGCTCGCTCGTAAAAATCTCGTCCAACCTCACAACCGATCCGACACGTTCCCAAATTTGAAATATGTCGCCACCATATCGAATAATGAACGGAAGATGGATTGGTTTTAGGTTAGGCTATAGCTTTCGTGCGAGCGCAGCGAACGAGAGACGCGTAAAGGTGTGTCACAAACCAACGGTTTGGCACATACGGACATTGAAATATTCGCACCAGCCCGAGGAGCCGGAAGTCTTGATCCTATTGCCTCCTGACAAATGTTTACGGTTTACCAATAGTTTCACATAATTAGTACCGTTTCCTCATAGTACAGTGCAACGTGATGTCCGAAATGGCTGACAAAATTAGGTACAAGCACGAAATATATGCAAGACAATATATGGTATATGTATAGCTTGGAAATTGTGACCGTTGCTCGCTCGCTCCGCTCGCCCGTAAAAATCTAGTCCAACTCCACAACCGATCCCACACGTTCGCAAATTTGAAATATGTCGCCACCATATCGAATAATGAACGGAAGATGGATTGGTTTTAGGTTAGGCTATAGCTTTCGTGCGAGCGCAGCGAACGAGAGACGCGTAAAGGTGTGTCACAAACCAACGGTTTGGCACATACGGACATTGAAATATTCGCACCAGCCCGAGGAGCCGGAAGTCTTGATCCTATTGCCTCCTGACAAATGTTTACGGTTTACCAATAGTTTCACATAATTAGTACCGTTTCCTCATAGTACAGTGCAGCGTGTTGTCCGAAATGGCTGACACAATTAGGTACAAGCTCGAAATATATGCAAGACAATATATGGTATATGTATAGCTTGGAAATTGTGACCGTTGCTCGCTCGCTCCGCTCGCTCGTAAAAATCTAGTCCAACCTCACAACCGATCCGACACGTTCGCAAATTTGAAATATGTCACCATCATATCGAATAATGAACGCAAGATGGATTGGTTTTAGGTTAGGCTATAGTTTTCGAGCGAGCGACGCGAGCGAGAGACGCGTAAAGGTGTGTCACATACCAACGGTTTGGCACATACGGACATTGAAATATTCGCACCAGCCCGAGGAGCCGCAAGTCTTTATCCTATTGCCTTCTGACAAATGTTTACGGTTTACCAATAGTTTCACATAATTAGTACCGTTTCCTCATAGTACAGTGCAACGTGAAGTCCGAAATGGCTGACAAAATTAGGTACAAGCACGAAATATATGCAAGACAATATATGGTATATGTATAGCTTGGAAATTGTGACCGTTGCTCGCCCGCTCCGCTCGCTCGTAAAAATCTAGCCCAACCTCACAACCGATCCCACACGTTC
Source organism: Bombus affinis (assembly GCF_024516045.1). Classification (NCBI taxonomy): domain Eukaryota; kingdom Metazoa; phylum Arthropoda; class Insecta; order Hymenoptera; family Apidae; genus Bombus; species Bombus affinis. The sequence continues at coordinate 11,535 of NW_026109638.1, forward strand.
GCAAATTTGAATTATGTCGCCACCATATCGAATAATGAACGGAAGATGGATTGGTTTTAGGTTAGGCTATAGCTTTCGTGCGAGCGCAGCGAACGAGAGACGCGTAAAGGTGTGTCACAAACCAACGGTTTGGCACATACGGACATTGAAATATTCGCACCAGCCCGAGGAGCCGGAAGTCTTGATCCTATTGCCTCCTGACAAATGTTTACGGTTTACCAATAGTTTCACATAATTAGTACCGTTTCCTCATAGTACAGTGCAGCGTGATGTCCGAAATGGCTGACACAATTAGGTACAAGCTCGAAATATATGCAAGACAATATATGGTATATGTATAGCTTGGAAATTGTGACCGTTGCTCGCTCGCTCCGCTCGCTCGTAAAAACCTAGTCCAACCTCACAACCGATCCGACACGTTCGCAAATTTGAAATATGTCACCATCATATCGAATAATGAACGCAAGATGGATTGGTTTTAGGTTAGGCTATAGTTTTCGAGCGAGCGCCGCGAGCGAGAGACGCGTAAAGGTGTGTCATAAACCAACGGTTTGGCACATACGGACATTGAAATATTCGCACCAGCCCGAGGAGCCGGAAGTATTTATCCTATTGCCTACCGACACATGTTTACAGTTTATGAATAGTTTCACATAAATAGTACTATTTCCTCATAGTACAGTGCAATGTGATGTCCGAAATGGCTGACAAAATTAGGTAATAACACGAAATATATGGAAGGCAATATAAGGTATATGTATAGCTTGGAAATTGTGACCGTTGCTCGCTCGCTCCGCTCGCTCGTAAAAATCTAGTCCAACCCCACAACCGATCCGACACGTTCGCAAATTTGAAATATGTCGCCACCATATCGAATAATGAACGGAAGATGGAATGGTTTTAGGTTAGGCTATAGCTTTCGAACGAGCGCAGCGAGCGAGAGACGCGTAAAGGTGTGTCATAAACCAACGGTTTGGCACATACGGACATTGAAATATTCGCACCAGCCCGAGGAGCCGGAAGTCTTTATCCTATTGCCTACTGACAAATGCTTACAGTTTATGAATAGTTTCACATAAATAGTACTATTTCCACATATAACAGTGCAATGTGATGTCCAAAATGGCTGACAAAAGTAGGTAATAATAAGAAATATAAGCAAGGCAATATAAGGTATATGTATAGCTTGGAAATTGTGACCGTTGCTCGCTCGCTCCGCTCGCTCGTAAAAATCTCGTCCAACCTCACAACCGATCCGACACGTTCCCAAATTTGAAATATGTCGCCACCATATCGAATAATGAACGGAAGATGGATTGGTTTTAGGTTAGGCTATAGCTTTCGTGCGAGCGCAGCAAGCGAGAGACGCGTATAGGTGTGTCATAAACCAACGGTTTGGCACATACGGACATTGAAATATTCGCACCAGCCCGAGGAGCCGGAAGTATTTATCCTATTGCCTACCGACACATGTTTACAGTTTATGAATAGTTTCACATAAATAGTACTATTTCCACATAGTACAATGCAATGTGATGTCCGAAATGGCTGACAAAATTAGGTAATAACACGAAATATATGGAAGGCAATATAAGGTATATGTATAGCTTGGAAATTGTGACCGTTGCTCGCTCGCTCCGCTCGCTCGTAAAAATCTAGTCCAACCCCACAACCGATCCGACACGTTCGCAAATTTGAAATATGTCGCCATCATATCGAATAATGAACGCAAGATGGATTGGTTTTAGGTTAGGCTATAGTTTTCGAGCGAGCGCAGCGAGCGAGAGACGCGTAAAGGTGTGTCATAAGCCAACGGTTTGGCACATACGGACATTGAAATATTCGCACCAGCCCGAGGGGCCGGAAGTCTTTATCCTATTTCCTTCTGACAAATGTTTAAGGTTTACCAATAGTTTCACATAATTAGTACCGTTTCCTCATAGTACAGTGCAACGTGATGTCCGAAATGGCTGACAAAATTAGGTACAAGCACGAAATATATGCAAGACAATATATGGTATATGTATAGCTTGGAAATTGTGACCGTTGCTCGCTCTCTCCGCTCGCTCGTAAAAATCTAGTCCAACTCCACAACCGATCCGACACGTTCGCAAATTTGAAATATGTCGCCATCATATCGAATAGTGAACGCAAGATGGATTGGTTTTAGGTTTAGCTATAGTTTTCAAGCGAGCGCAGCGAGCCAGAGACGCGTATCGGTGTGTCATAAACCAACGGTTTGGCACATACGGACATTGAAATATTCGCACCAGCCCGAGGAGCCGGAAGTATTTATCCTATTGCCTACCGACACATGTTTACAGTTTATGAATAGTTTCACATAAATAGTACTATTTCCACATAGTACAATGCAATGTGATGTCCGAAATGGCTGACAAAATTAGGTAATAACACGACATATATGCAAGGCAATATAAGGTGTATGTATAGGTTGGAAATTGTGATCATTGCTCGCTCGCTCCGCTCGCTCGAAAAAATCTAGTCCAACCTCACAACCGATCCGACACGTTCGCAAATTTGAAATATGTCGCCACCATATCGAATAATGAACGGAAGATGGAATGGTTTTAGGTTAGGCTATAGCTTTCGTGCGAGCGCAGCGAACGAGAGACGCGTAAAGGTGTGTCACAAACCAACGGTTTGGCACATACGGACATTGAAATATTCGCACCAGCCCGAGGAGCCGGAAGTCTTTATCCTATTGCCTTCTGACAAATGTTTAAGGTTTACCAATAGTTTCACATAATTAGTACCGTTTCCTCATAGTACAGTGCAACGTGATGTCCGAAATGGCTGACAAAATTAGGTACAAGCACGAAATATATGCAAGACAATATATGGTATATGTATAGCTTGCAAATTGTGACCGTTGCTCGCTCGCTCCGCTCGCTCGTAAAAATCTAGTCCAACCTCACAACCGATCCCACACGTTCGCAAATTTGAAATATGTCGCCACCATATCGAATAATGAACGGAAGATGGATTGGTTTCAGGTTAGGCTATAGCTTTCGTGCGAGCGCAGCGAACGAGAGACGCGTAAAGGTGTGTCACAAACCAACGGTTTGGCACATACGGACATTGAAATATTCGTACCAGCCCGAGGAGCCGGAAGTCTTTATCCTATTGCCTTCTGACAAATGTTTACGGTTTACCAATAGTTTCACATAATTAGTACCGTTTCCTCATAGTACAGTGCAACGTGATGTCCGAAATTGCTGACAAAATTAGGTACAAGCACGAAATATATGCAAGACAATATATGGTATATGTATAGCTTGGAAATTGTGACCGTTGCTCGCTCGCTCCGCTCGCTCGTAAAAATCTAGCCCAACCTCACAACCGATCCGAAACGTTCGCAAATTTGAAATATGTCGCCACCATATCGAATAATGAACGGAAGATGGATTGGTTTTAGGTTAGGCTATAGCTTTCGTGCGAGCGTAGCGAACGAGAGACGCGTAAAGGTGTGTCACAAACCAACGGTTTGGCACATACGGACATTGAAATATTCGCACCAGCCCGAGGAGCCGGAAGTCTTTATCCTATTGCCTTCTGACAAATGTTTACGGTTTACCAATAGTTTCACATAATTAGTACCGTTTCCTCAAAGTACAGTGCAACGTGATGTCCGAAATTGCTGACAAAATTAGGTACAAGCACGAAATATATGCAAGACAATATATGGTATATGTATAGCTTGGAAATTGTGACCGTTGCTCGCTCGCTCCGCTCGCTCGTAAAAATCTAGCCCAACCTCACAACCGATCCGAAACGTTCGCAAATTTGAAATATGTCGCCATCATATCGAATAATGAACGCAAGATGGACTGGTTTTAGGTTAGGCTATAGTTTTCGAATGAGCGCAGCGAGCGAGAGACGCGTAAAGGTGTGTCATAAGCCAACGGTTTGGCACATACGGACATTGAAATATTCGCACCAGCCCGAGGGGCCGGAAGTCTTTATCCTATTGCCTTCTGACAAATGTTTAAGGTTTACCAATAGTTTCACATAATTAGTACCGTTTCCTCATAGTACAGTGCAACGTGATGTCCGAAATGGCTGACAAAATTAGGTACAAGCACGAAATATATGCAAGGCAATATAAGGTGTATGTATAGGTTGGAAATTCTGACCGTTGCTCGCTCGCTCCGCTCGCTCGTAAAAATCTCGTCCAACCTCACAAGCGATCCGACACGTTCCCAAATTTGAAATATGTCGCCACCATATCGAATAATGAACGGAAGATGGATTGGTTTTAGGTTAGGCTATAGCTTTCGTGCGAGCGCAGCAAGCGAGAGACGCGTAAATGTGTGTCACAAACCAACGGTTTGGCACATACGGATATTGAAATATTCGCACCAGCCCGAGGAGCCGGAAGTATTTATCCTATTGCCTACCGACACATGTTTACAGTTTATGAATAGTTTCACATAATTAGTACCGTTTCCTCATAGTACAGTGCAACGTGATGTCCGAAATTGCTGACAAAATTAGGTACAAGCACGAAATATATGCAAGACAATATATGGTATATGTATAGCTTGGAAATTGTGACCGTTGCTCGCTCTCTCCGCTCGCTCGTAAAAATCTAGTCCAACTCCACAACCGATCCGACACGTTCGCAAATTTGAAATATGTCGCCATCATATCGAATAGTGAACGCAAGATGGATTGGTTTTAGGTTTGGCTATAGTTTTCGAGCGAGCGCAGCGAGCCAGAGACGCGTATCGGTGTGTCATAAACCAACGGTTTGGCACATACGGACATTGAAATATTCGCACCAGCCCGAGGAGCCGGAAGTATTTATCCTATTGCCTACCGACACATGTTTACAGTTTATGAATAGTTTCACATAATTAGTACCGTTTCCTCATAGTACAGTGCAACGTGATGTCCGAAATGGCTGACAAAATTAGGTACAAGCACGAAATATATGCAAGACAATATATGGTATATGTATAGCTTGGAAATTGTGACCGTTGCTCGCTCGCTCCGCTCGCTCGTAAAAATCTAGTCCAACCTCACAACCGATCCCACACGTTCGCAAATTTGAAATATGTCGCCACCATATCGAATAATGAACGGAAGATGGATTGGTTTTAGGTTAGGCTATAGCTTTCGTGCGAGCGCAGCGAACGAGAGACGCGTAAAGGTGTGTCACAAACCAACGGTTTGGCACATACGGACATTGAAATATTCGTACCAGCCCGAGGAGCCGGAAGTCTTTATCCTATTGCCTTCTGACAAATGTTTACGGTTTACCAATAGTTTCACATAATTAGTACCGTTTCCTCATAGTACAGTGCAACGTGATGTCCGAAATTGCTGACAAAATTAGGTACAAGCACGAAATATATGCAAGACAATATATGGTATATGTATAGCTTGGAAATTGTGACCGTTGCTCGCTCGCTCCGCTCGCTCGTAAAAATCTAGCCCAACCTCACAACCGATCCGAAACGTTCGCAAATTTGAAATATGTCGCCACCATATCGAATAATGAACGGAAGATGGATTGGTTTTAGGTTAGGCTATAGCTTTCGTGCGAGCGTAGCGAACGAGAGACGCGTAAAGGTGTGTCACAAACCAACGGTTTGGCACATACGGACATTGAAATATTCGCACCAGCCCGAGGAGCCGGAAGTCTTTATCCTATTGCCTTCTGACAAATGTTTACGGTTTACCAATAGTTTCACATAATTAGTACCGTTTCCTCAAAGTACAGTGCAACGTGATGTCCGAAATTGCTGACAAAATTAGGTACAAGCACGAAATATATGCAAGACAATATATGGTATATGTATAGCTTGGAAATTGTGACCGTTGCTCGCTCGCTCCGCTCGCTCGTAAAAATCTAGCCCAACCTCACAACCGATCCGAAACGTTCGCAAATTTGAAATATGTCGCCATCATATCGAATAATGAACGCAAGATGGACTGGTTTTAGGTTAGGCTATAGTTTTCGAATGAGCGCAGCGAGCGAGAGACGCGTAAAGGTGTGTCATAAGCCAACGGTTTGGCACATACGGACATTGAAATATTCGCACCAGCCCGAGGGGCCGGAAGTCTTTATCCTATTGCCTTCTGACAAATGTTTAAGGTTTACCAATAGTTTCACATAATTAGTACCGTTTCCTCATAGTACAGTGCAACGTGATGTCCGAAATGGCTGACAAAATTAGGTACAAGCACGAAATATATGCAAGGCAATATAAGGTGTATGTATAGGTTGGAAATTCTGACCGTTGCTCGCTCGCTCCGCTCGCTCGTAAAAATCTCGTCCAACCTCACAAGCGATCCGACACGTGACCAAATTTGAAATATGTCGCCACCATATCGAATAATGAACGGAAGATGGATTGGTTTTAGGTTAGGCTATAGCTTTCGTGCGAGCGCAGCAAGCGAGAGACGCGTAAATGTGTGTCACAAACCAACGGTTTGGCACATACGGATATTGAAATATTCGCACCAGCCCGAGGGGCCGGAAGTCTTTATCCTATTGCCTTCTGACAAATATTTACGGTTTACCAATAGTTTCACATAATTAGTACCGTTTCCTCATAGTACAGAGCAATGTGATGTTCGAAATCGCTGACAAAATTAGGTACTAGCACGAAATATAAGCAAGGCAATATAAGGTATATGTATAGCTTGGAAATTGTGACCGTTGCACGCTCGCTCCGCTCGCTCGTAAAAATCTGGTCCAACCTCACAACCGATCCCACACGTTCGCAAATTCGAAACATGTCGCCACCATATCGAATAATGAACGCAAGATGGATTGGTTTTAGGTTAGGCTATAGTTTTCGAGCGAGCGCCGCGAGCGAGAGACGCGTAAAGGTGTGTCATAAACCAACGGTTTGGCACATACGGACATTGAAATATTCGCACCAGCCCGAGGAGCCGGAAGTATTTATCCTATTGCCTACCGACACATGTTTACAGTTTATGAATAGTTTCACATAATTAGTACCGTTTCCTCATAGTACAGTGCAACGTGATGTCCGAAATTGCTGACAAAATTAGGTACAAGCACGAAATATATGCAAGACAATATATGGTATATGTATAGCTTGGAAATTGTGACCGTTGCTCGCTCTCTCCGCTCGCTCGTAAAAATCTAGTCCAACTCCACAACCGATCCGACACGTTCGCAAATTTGAAATATGTCGCCATCATATCGAATAGTGAACGCAAGATGGATTGGTTTTAGGTTTGGCTATAGTTTTCGAGCGAGCGCAGCGAGCCAGAGACGCGTATCGGTGTGTCATAAACCAACGGTTTGGCACATACGGACATTGAAATATTCGCACCAGCCCGAGGAGCCGGAAGTATTTATCCTATTGCCTACCGACACATGTTTACAGTTTATGAATAGTTTCACATAAATAGTACTATTTCCACATAGTACAATGCAATGTGATGTCCGAAATGGCTGACAAAATTAGGTAATAACACGACATATATGCAAGGCAATATAAGGTGTATGTATAGGTTGGAAATTGTGATCGTTGCTCGCTCGCTCCGCTCGCTCGAAAAAATCTAGTCCAACCTCACAACCGATCCGACACGTTCGCAAATTTGAAATATGTCGCCACCATATCGAATAATGAACGGAAGATGGAATGGTTTTAGGTTAGGCTATAGCTTTCGTGCGAGCGCAGCGAACGAGAGACGCGTAAAGGTGTGTCACAAACCAACGGTTTGGCACATACGGACATTGAAATATTCGCACCAGCCCGAGGAGCCGGAAGTCTTTATCCTATTGCCTTCTGACAAATGTTTACGGTTTACCAATAGTTTCACATAATTAGTACCGTTTCCTCATAGTACAGTGCAACGTGATGTCCGAAATTGCTGACAAAATTAGGTACAAGCACGAAATATATGCAAGACAATGTATGGTATATGTATAGCTTGGAAATTGTGACCGTTGCTCGCTCGCTCCGCTCGCTCGTAAAAATCTAGCCCAACCTCACAACCAATCCGAAACGTTCGCAAATTTGAAATATGTCGCCACCATATCGAATAATGAACGGAAGATGGATTGGTTTTAGGTTAGGCTATAGTTTTCGAACGAGCGCAGCGAGCGAGAGGACGCGTAAAGGTGTGTCATAAACCAACGGTTTGGCACATACGGACATTGAAATATTCGCACCAGCCCGAGGAGCCGGAAGTCTTTATCCTATTGCCTACTGACAAATGCTTACAGTTTATGAATAGTTTCACATAAATAGTACTATTTCCACATATAACAGTGCAATGTGATGTCCAAAATGGCTGACAAAAGTAGGTAATAATAAGAAATATAAGCAAGGCAATATAAGGTATATGTATAGCTTGGAAATTGTGACCGTTGCTCGCTCGCTCCGCTCGCTCGTAAAAATCTCGTCCAACCTCACAACCGATCCGACACGTCCCAAATTTGAAATATGTCGCCACCATATCGAATAATGAACGGAAGATGGATTGGTTTTAGGTTAGGCTATAGCTTTCGTGCGAGCGCAGCAAGCGAGAGACGCGTAAATGTGTGTCACAAACCAACGGTTTGGCACATACGGATATTGAAATATTCGCACCAGCCCGAGGGGCCGGAAGTCTTTATCCTATTGCCTTCTGACAAATGTTTAAGGTTTACCAATAGTTTCACATAATTAGTACCGTTTCCTCATAGTACAGAGCAATGTGATGTCCAAAATGGCTGACAAAAGTAGGTAATAATAAGAAATATAAGCAAGGCAATATAAGGTATATGTATAGCTTGGAAATTATGACCGTTGCACGCTCGCTCCGCTCGCTCGTAAAAATCTGGTCCAACCTCACAACCGATCCCACACGTTCGCAAATTCGAAACATGTCGCCACCATATCGAATAATGAACGCAAGATGGATTGGTTTTAGGTTAGGCTATAGTTTTCGAGCGAGCGCCGCGAGCGAGAGACGCGTAAAGGTGTGTCATAAACCAACGGTTTGGCACATACGGATATTGAAATATTCGCACCAGCCCGAGGGGCCGGAAGTCTTTATCCTATTGCCTTCTGACAAATGTTAAGGTTTACCAATAGTTTCACATAATTAGTACCGTTTCCTCATAGTACAGAGCAATGTGATGTCCAAAATGGCTGACAAAAGTAGGTAATAATAAGAAATATAAGCAAGACAATATATGGTATATGTATAGCTTGGAAATTGTGACCGTTGCTCGCTCGCTCCGCTCGCTCGTAAAAATCTAGCCCAACCTCACAACCGATCCGAAACGTTCGCAAATTTGAAATATGTCGCCACCATATCGAATAATGAACGGAAGATGGATTGGTTTTAGGTTAGGCTATAGCTTTCGTGCGAGCGTAGCGAACCGAGAGACGCGTAAAGGTGTGTCACAAACCAACGGTTTGGCACATACGGACATTGAAATATTCGCACCAGCCCGAGGAGCCGGAAGTCTTTATCCTATTGCCTTCTGACAAATGTTTACGGTTTACCAATAGTTTCACATAATTAGTACCGTTTCCTCAAAGTACAGTGCAACGTGATGTCCGAAATTGCT
>NW_026109639.1:0-21061 GCF_024516045.1 Bombus affinis
ATCCAACGGTTTGGCACTAACGGACATTGAAATAGTCGCACCAGCCCGAGGAGCCGGATGTCTTTATCCTATTGCCTACTGACAAATGTTTACAGTTTATGAATAACTTCACATAAATAGTACTATTTCCTCATAGTACAGTGCAATGTGACGTCCGAAATGGCTGACAAAATTAGGTACTAACACGAAATATGTGCAAGGCAATATAAGGTATATGTATAGCTTGGAAATTGTGATCGCTGCTCGCTCGCTCCGCTCGCTCGTAAAAATCTAGTCCAACCTCACAACCGATCCGACACGTTCGCAAATTTGAAATATGTCGCCACCATATCGAATAATGAACGCAAGATGGATTGGTTATTGGTTAGGCTATAGCTTTCGAGCAAGCGCAGCGATCGAGAGACGCGTAATTGTGTGTCACAAACCAACGGTTTGGCACATACGGACATTGAAACATTCGCACCAGCCCGAGGAGCCGGAAGTCTTTATGCTATTGCCTACTGACAAATGTTTACAGTTTATGAATAGTATCACATAAATGGTTCTATTTCCGCATACTACAGTGCAATGTGATGTCAGAAATGGCTGACTAAATTAGGTAATGACACGAAATATATGCAAGGCAATATAAGGTATATGTATAACTTGGAAATTGTGATCGTTGCTCGCTCGCTCCGCTCGCTCGTAAAAATTTAGTCCAACCTCACAACCGATCCGACATGTTCGCAAATTCGAAATATGTCGCCACCATATCGAATAATGAACGCAAGATGGATTGGTTTTAGGTTAGGCTGTAGTTTTCGAGCGACCGCAGCGAGTGTGAGACTCGTAAATGTGTGTCACAAACCAACGGTTTGGCGCATACGGACATTGAAATATTCGCACCAGCCGGAGGAGCCGTAGGTCTTTATCCTATTGCCTACTGACAAATGTTTACAGTTTACCAATAGTTTCACATAAATAGCACTATTTCCTCATAGTTTAGTGCAATGTGATGTCTGCAAAGGCTGACAAAATTAGGTACTAACGTGAAATACATGCAAGGCAATATAAGGTACATGTACAGCTTGGAAATTGTGACCGTTGCTCGCTCGCTCCGCTCGCTCGTTAAAATCTAGTCCAACCTCACAACCGATCCGACACGTTCGCAAATTCAAAATATGTCGCCGCCATATCGAATAATGAACGCAGGATGGATTGGTTTCAGGTTAGGCTGTAGTTTTCGAGCCAGCACGGCGAGCGAGGGACGGGGAAAGTTGTGTCACAATCCAACGGTTTGGCACTAACGGACATTGAAATATTCGCACCAGCCCGAGGAGCCGGAAGTCTTTATCCTATTGCCTACTGACAAATGTTTACAGTTTATGAATAACTTCACATAAATAGTACTATTTCCACATAGTACAGTGCAATGTGATGTCCGAAGCGGCTGACAAAATTAGGTAATAACACGAAATATATGCAAGGCAATATAAGGTATATCTATAGCTTGGAATTTGTGATCGCTGCTCCCTCGCTCCGCTCGCTCGTAGAAATCTAGTCCAACCTCACAACCGATCCGACACGTTCGCAAATTCGAAATATGTCGCCACCATATCGAATAATGAACGCAAGGTCGATTGGTTTTAGGTTAGGCTATAGTTTTCGAGCGACCGCAGCGAGCGTGAGACGCGTAAATGTGTGTCACAATCCAACGGTTTGGCACAAACGGAGATTGTAATATTCGCACCAGCCCGAGGAGACGGAAGTCATTATCCTATTGCCTACTGACAAATGTATACAGTTTATGAATAGTATCACATAAATGGTTCTATTTCCGCATACTACAGTGCAATGTGATGTCCCAAATGGCTGACAAAATTAGGTAATAACACGAAATATATGCAAGGCCATATAAGGTATATGTACAGCTTGGAAATTGTGACCGTTGCTCGCTCGCTCCGCTCGCTCGTTAAAATCTAGTCCAACCTCACAACCGATCCGACACGTTCGCAAATTCAAAATATGTCGCCGCCATATCGAATAATGAACGCAAGATGGATTGGTTTCAGGTTAGGCTGTAGTTTTCGAGCCAGCACGGCGAGCGAGGGACGGGGGAAGTTGTGTCACAATCCAACGGTTTGGCACTAACGGACATTGAAATATTCGCACCAGCCCGAGGAGCCGGAAGTCTTTATCCTATTGCCTACTGACAAATGTTTACAGTTTATGAATAACTTCACATAAATAGTACTATTTCCACATAGTACAGTGCAATGTGATGTCCGAAGCGGCTGACAAAATTAGGTAATAACACGAAATATATGCAAGGCAATATAAGGTATATGTATAGCTTGGAAATTGTGATCGCTGCTCGCTCGCTCCGCTCGCTCGTAAAAATCTAGTCCAACCTCACAACCGATCCGACACGTTCGCAAATTCGAAATATGTCGCCACCATATCGAATAATGAACGCAAGATGGATTGGTTTTAGTTTAGGCTGTAGTTTTCGAGCGAGCACGGCGAGCGAGGGACGGGGAAAGTTGTGTCACAATCCAACGGTTTGGCACTAACGGACATTGAAATATTCGCACCAGCCCGAGGAGCCAGAAGTCTTTATGCTATTGCCTACTGACAAATGTTTACAGTTTATGAATAGTATCACATAAATGGTTCTATTTCCGCATACTACAGTGCAATGTGATGTCAGAAATGGCTGACTAAATTAGGTAATGACACGAAATATATGCAAGGCAATATAAGGTATATGTATAACTTGGAAATTGTGATCGCTGCTCGCTTGCTCCGCTCGCTCGTAAAAATCTAGTCCAACCTCACAACCGATCCGACACGTTCGCAAATTCGAAATATGTCGCCACCATATCGAATAATGAACGCAAGATGGATTGGTTATTGGTTAGGCTATAGCTTTCGAGCGAGCGCAGCGATCGAGAGACGCGTAAAGGCGTGTCACAAACCAACGGTTTGGCGCATACGGACATTGAAATATTCGCACCAGCCGGAGGAGGCCGTAGGTCTTTATCCTGTTGCCTACTGACAAATGTTTACAGTTTACCAATAGTTTCACATAAATAGTACTATTTCCTCATAGTATAGTGCAATGTGATGTCCGAAAAGGCTGACAAAATTAGGTACTAACGCGAAATACATGCAAGGCAATATAAGGTATATGTACAGCTTGAAATTGAGACCGTTGCTCGCTCGCTCCGCTCGCTCGTTAAAATCTAGTACAACCTCACAACCGATCCGACACGTTCGCAAATTCGAAATATGTCGCCGCCATATCGAATAATGAACGCAAGATGGATTGGTTTCAGGTTAGGCTGTAGTTTTCGAGCCAGCACGGCGAGCGAGGGACGGGGAAAGTTGTGTCACAATCCAACGGTTTGGCACTAACGGACATTGAAATATTCGCACCAGCCCGAGGAGCCGGAAGTCTTTATCCTATTGCCTAGTGACAAATGTTTACAGTTTATGAATAACTTCACATAAATAGTACTATTTCCACATAGTACAGTGCAATGTGATGTCCGAAGCGGCTGACAAAATTAGGTAATAACACGAAATATATGCAAGGCAATATAAGGTATATGTATAGCTTGGAAATTGTGATCGCTGCTCGCTCGCTCCGCTCGCTCGTAAAAATCTAGTCCAACCTCACAACCGATCCGACACGTTCGCAAATTCGAAATATGTCGCCACCATATCGAATAATGAACGCAAGATGGATTGGTTTTAGGTTAGGCTATAGTTTTCGAGCGACCGCAGCGAGCGTGAGACGCGTAAAGGTGTGTCACAATCCAACGGTTTGGCACAAACGGAGATTGTAATATTCGCACCAGCCCGAGGAGCCGGAAGTCTTTATCGAATTGCCTACTGACAAATGTTTACAGTTTACCAATAGTTTCACATAAATAGTACTTCTTCCACATACTACAGTGCAATGTGATGTCCCAAATGGCTGACAAAATTAGGTAATAACACGAAATATATGCAAGGCCATATAAGGTATATGTACAGCTTGGAAATTGTGACCGTTGCTCGCTCGCTCCGCTCGCTCGTAAAAATCTAGTCCAACCTCACAACCGTTCCGACACGTTCGCCAATTCGAAATATGTCGCCGCCATATCGAATAATGAACGCAAGATGGATTGGTTTTAGGTTAGGCCATAGTTTTCGAGCGAGCACGGCGAGCGAGGGACGCGGAAAGTTGTCACAATCCAACGGTTTGGCACATGGGGACATTGAAATATTCGCACCAGCCCGAGGAGCCGGAAGTCTTTATCGAATTGCCTACTGACAAATGTTTACAGTTTACCAATAGTTTCACATAAATAGTAATATTTCCACATAGTACAGTGCAATGTGATGTCCGAAATGGCTGACAAAATTAGGTACTAACGCGAAATACATGCAAGGCAATATAAGGTATATGTACAGCTTGGAAATTGTGACCGTTGCTCGCTCGCTCCGCTCGCTCGTTAAAATCTAGTCCAACCTCACAACCGATCCGACACGTTCGCAAATTCGAAATATGTCGCCGCCATATCGAATAATGAACGCAAGATGGATTGGTTTTAGGTTAGGCTGTAGTTTTCGAGCGAGCACGGCGAGCGAGGGACGGGGAAAGTTGTGTCACAATCCAACGGTTTGGCACTAACGGACATTGAAATATTCGCACCAGCCCGAGGAGCCGGAAGTCTTTATCCTATTGCCTACTGACAAATGTTTACAGTTTATGAATAACTTCACATAAATAGTACCATTTCCACATAGTACAGTGCAATATGATGTCCGAAGCGGCTGACAAAATTAGGTAATAACACGAAATATATGCAAGGCAATATAAGGTATATGTATAGCTTGGAAATTGTGATCGCTGCTCGCTCGCTCCGCTCGCTCGTAAAAATCTAGTCCAACCTCACAACCGATCCGATACGATCGCAAATTCGAAATATGTCGCCAACATATCGAATAATGAACGCAAGATCGATTGGTTTTAGGTTAGGCTATAGTTTTCGAGCGACCGCAGCGAGCGTGAGACGCGTAAAGGTGTGTCACAATCCAACGGTTTGGCACAAGTGGTGATTGTAATATTCGCACCAGCCCGAGGAGCCGGAAGTCTTTATCCTATTGCCTACTGACAAATGTATACAGCTTACCAATAGTTTCACATAAATAGTACGATTTCCTCATAGTACAGTGCAATGTGATGTCCGAAATGGCTGACAAAATTAGGTACTAACACGAAATACATGCAAGGCAATATAAGGTATATGTACAGCTTGGAAATTGTGACCGTTGCTCGCTCGCTCCGCTCGCTCGTAAAAATCTAGTCCAACCTCACAACCGATCCGACACGTTCGCAAATTCGATATATGTCGCCACCATATCGAATAATGAACGCAAGATGGATTGGTTATTGGTTAGGCTATAGCTTTCGAGCGAGCGCAGCGATCGAGAGACGCGTAATCGTGCGTCACAAACCAACGGTTTGGCACATACGGACTTTGAAACATTCGCACCAGCCCGAGGAGCCGGAAGTCTTTATGCTATTGCCTACTGACAAATGTTTACAGTTTATGAATAGTATCACATAAATGGTTCTATTTCCGCATACTACAGTGCAATGTGATGTCAGAAATGGCTGACTAAATTAGGTAATGACACGAAATATATGCAAGGCAATATAAGGTATATGTATAACTTGGAAATTGTGATCGTTGCTCGCTCGCTCCGCTCGCTTGTAATAATTTAGTCCAACCTCACAACCGATCCGACATGTTCGCAAATTCGAAATATGTCGCCACCATATCGAATAATGAACGCAAGATGGATTGGTTTTAGGTTAGGCTATAGTTTTCGAGCGACCGCAGCGAGCGTGAGACGCGTAAAGGTGTGTCACAAACCAACGGTTTGGCGCATACGGACATTGAAATATTCGCACCAGCCGGAGGAGCCGTAGGTCTTTATCCTATTGCCTACTGACAAATGTATACAGTTTACCAGTAGTTTCACATAAATAGTACTATTTCCACATAGTACAGTGCAATGTGATGTCCGAAATGGCTGACAAAATTAGGTACTAACGCGAAATACATGCAAGGCAATATAAGGTATATGTACAGCTTGGAAATTGTGACCGTTGCTCGCTCGCTCCGCTCGCTCGTAAAAATCTAGTCCAACCTCACAACCGATCCGACACGTTCGCAAATTCGAAATATGTCGCCACCATATCGAATAATGAACGCAAGATGGATTGGTTTTAGGTTAGGCTATAGTTTTCGAGCGACCGCAGCGAGCGTGAGACGCGTAAAGGTGTGTCACAAACCAACGGTTTGGCACATACGGACATTGAAATATTCGCACCAGCCGGAGGAGCCGGAAGTCTTTATGCTATTGCCTACTGACAAATGTTTACAGTTTATGAATAGTATCACATAAATGGTTCTATTTCCGCATACTACAGTGCAATGTGATGTCAGAAATGGCTGACTAAATTAGGTAATGACACGAAATATATGCAAGGCAATATAAGGTATATGTATAACTTGGAAATTGTGATCGTTGCTCGCTCGCTCCGCTCGCTTGTAATAATTTAGTCCAACCTCACAACCGATCCGACACGTTCGCAAATTCGAAATATGTCGCCGCCATATCGAATAATGAACGCAAGATGGATTGGTTTTAGGTTAGGCTGTAGTTTTCGAGCGAGCACGGCGAGCGAGGGACGGGGAAAGTTGTGTCACAATCCAACGGTTTGGCACTAACGGACATTGAAATATTCGCACCAGCCCGAGGAGCCGGAAGTCTTTATCCTATTGCCTACTGACAAATGTTTACAGTTTATGAATAACTTCACATAAATAGTACTATTTCCACATAGTACAGTGCAATATGATGTCCGAAGCGGCTGACAAAATTAGGTAATAACACGAAATATATGCAAGGCAATATAAGGTATATGTATAGCTTGGAAATTGTGATCGCTGCTCGCTCGCTCCGCTCGCTCGTAAAAATCTAGTCCAACCTCACAACCGATCCGATACGATCGCAAATTCGAAATATGTCGCCAACATATCGAATAATGAACGCAAGATCGATTGGTTTTAGGTTAGGCTATAATTTTCGAGCGACCGCAGCGAGCGTGAGACGCGTAAAGGTGTGTCACAATCCAACGGTTTGGCACAAGTGGTGATTGTAATATTCGCACCAGCCCGAGGAGCCGGAAGTCTTTATCCTATTGCCTACTGACAAATGTATACAGCTTACCAATAGTTTCACATAAATAGTACGATTTCCTCATAGTACAGTGCAATGTGATGTCCGAAATGGCTGACTAAATTAGGTAATGACACGAAATATATGCAAGGCAATATAAGGTATATGTATAACTTGGAAATTGTGATCGTTGCTCGCTCGCTCCGCTCGCTTGTAAAAATTTAGTCCAACCTCACAACCGATCCGACATGTTCGCAAATTCGAAATATGTCGCCACCATATCGAATAATGAACGCAAGATGGATTGGTTTTAGGTTAGGCTATAGTTTTCGAGCGACCGCAGCGAGCGTGAGACGCGTAAAGGTGTGTCACAAACCAACGGTTTGGCTCATACGGACATTGAAATATTCGCACCAGCCGGAGGAGCCGTAGGTCTTTATCCTATTGCCTACTGACAAATGTATACAGTTTACCAGTAGTTTCACATAAATAGTACTATTTCCACATAGTACAGTGCAATGTGATGTCCGAAATGGCTGACAAAATTAGGTACTAACGCGAAATACATGCAAGGCAATATAAGGTATATGTACAGCTTGGAAATTGTGACCGTTGCTCGCTCGCTCCGCTCGCTCGTAAAAATCTAGTCCAACCTCACAACCGATCCGACACGTTCGCAAATTCGAAATATGTCGCCACCATATCGAATAATGAACGCAAGATGGATTGGTTTTAGGATAGGCTATAGTTTTCGAGCGACCGCAGCGAGCGTGAGACGCGTAAAGGTGTGTCACAAACCAACGGTTTGGCACATACGGATATTGAAATATTCGCACCAGCCGGAGGAGCCGGAAGTCTTTATGCTATTGCCTACTGACAAATGTTTACAGTTTATGAATAGTATCACATAAATGGTTCTATTTCCGCATACTACAGTGCAATGTGATGTCAGAAATGGCTGACTAAATTAGGTAATGACACGAAATATATGCAAGGCAATATAAGGTATATGTATAACTTGGAAATTGTGATCGTTGCTCGCTCGCTCCGCTCGCTTGTAAAAATTTAGTCCAACCTCACAACCGATCCGACACTTTCGCAAATTCGAAATATGTCGCCACCATATCGAATAATGAACGCAAGATGGATTGGTTATTGGTTAGGCTATAGCTTTCGAGCGAGCGCAGCGATCGAGAGACGCGTAAAGGTGTGTCACAAACCAACGGTTTGGCGCATACGGACATTGAAATATTCGCACCAGCCGGAGGAGCCGTAGGTCTTTATCCTATTGCCTACTGACAAATGTATACAGTTTACCAGTAGTTTCACATAAATAGTACTATTTCCACATAGTACAGTGCAATGTGATGTCCGAAATGGCTGACAAAATTAGGTACTAACGCGAAATACATGCAAGGCAATATAAGGTATATGTACAGCTTGGAAATTGTGACCGTTGCTCGCTCGCTCCGCTCGCTCGTTGAAATCTAATCCAACCTCATAACCGATCCGAAACGTTCGCAAATTCGAAATATGTCGCCGCCATATCGAATAATGAACGCAAGATGGATTGGTTTTAGGTTAGGCTGTAGTTTTCGAGCGAGCACGGCGAGCGAGGCACGGGGAAAGTTGTGTCACAATCCAACGGTTTGGCACTAACGGACATTGAAATATTCGCACCAGCCCGAGGAGCCGGAAGTCTTTATCCTATTGCCTACTGACAAATGTTTACAGTTTATGAATAACTTCACATAAATAGTACTATTTCCTCATAGTACAGTGCAATGTGATGTCCGAAATGGCTGACAAAATTAGGTACTAACACGAAATACATGCAAGGCAATATAAGGTATATGTACAGCTTGGAAATTGTGACCGTTGCTCGCTCGCTCCGCTCGCTCGTAAAAATCTAGTCCAACCTCACAACCGATCCGACATGTTCGCAAATTCGAAATATGTCGCCACCATATCGAATAATGTACGCAAGATGGATTGGTTATTGGTTAGGCTATAGCTTTCGAGCGAGCGCAGCGATCGAGAGACGCGTAATCGTGCGTCACAAACCAACGGTTTGGCACATACGGACTTTGAAACATTCGCACCAGCCCGAGGAGCCGGAAGTCTTTATGCTATTGCCTACTGACAAATGTTTACAGTTTATGAATAGTACCACATAAATGGTTCTATTTCCGCATACTACAGTGCAATGTGATGTCAGAAATGGCTGACTAAATTAGGTAATGACACGAAATATATGCAAGGCAATATAAGGTATATGTATAACTTGGAAATTGTGATCGTTGCTCGCTCGCTCCGCTCGCTTGTAAAAATTTAGTCCAACCTCACAACCGATCCGACATGTTCGCAAATTCGAAATATGTCGCCACCATATCGAATAATGAACGCAAGATGGATTGGTTTTAGGTTAGGCTATAGTTTTCGAGCGACCGCAGCGAGCGTGAGACGCGTAAAGGTGTGTCACAAACCAACGGTTTGGCGCATACGGACATTGAAATATTCGCACCAGCCGGAGGAGCCGTAGGTCTTTATCCTATTGCCTACTGACAAATGTATACAGTTTACCAGTAGTTTCACATAAATAGTACTATTTCCACATAGTACAGTGCAATGTGATGTCCGAAATGGCTGACAAAATTAGGTACTAACGCGAAATACATGCAAGGCAATATAAGGTATATGTACAGCTTGGAAATTGTGACCGTTGCTCGCTCGCTCCGCTCGCTCGTAAAAATCTAGTCCAACCTCACAACCGATCCGACACGTTCGCAAATTCGAAATATGTCGCCACCATATCGAATAATGAACGCAAGATGGATTGGTTTTAGGTTAGGCTATAGTTTTCGAGCGACCGCAGCGAGCGTGAGACGCGTAAAGGTGTGTCACAAACCAACGGTTTGGCACATACGGATATTGAAATATTCGCACCAGCCGGAGGAGCCGGAAGTCTTTATGCTATTGCCTACTGACAAATGTTTACAGTTTATGAATAGTATCACATAAATGGTTCTATTTCCGCATACTACAGTGCAATGTGATGTCAGAAATGGCTGACTAAATTAGGTAATGACACGAAATATATGCAAGGCAATATAAGGTATATGTATAACTTGGAAATTGTGATCGTTGCTCGCTCGCTCCGCTCGCTTGTAAAAATTTAGTCCAACCTCACAACCGATCCGACACTTTCGCAAATTCGAAATATGTCGCCACCATATCGAATAATGAACGCAAGATGGATTGGTTATTGGTTAGGCTATAGCTTTCGAGCGAGCGCAGCGATCGAGAGACGCGTAAAGGTGTGTCACAAACCAACGGTTTGGCGCATACGGACATTGAAATATTCGCACCAGCCGGAGGAGCCGTAGGTCTTTATCCTATTGCCTACTGACAAATGTATACAGTTTACCAGTAGTTTCACATAAATAGTACTATTTCCACATAGTACAGTGCAATGTGATGTCCGAAATGGCTGACAAAATTAGGTACTAACGCGAAATACATGCAAGGCAATATAAGGTATATGTACAGCTTGGAAATTGTGACCGTTGCTCGCTCGCTCCGCTCGCTCGTTGAAATCTAATCCCACCTCATAACCGATCCGAAACGTTCGCAAATTCGAAATATGTCGCCGCCATATCGAATAATGAACGCAAGATGGATTGGTTTTAGGTTAGGCTGTAGTTTTCGAGCGAGCACGGCGAGCGAGGCACGGGGAAAGTTGTGTCACAATCCAACGGTTTGGCACTAACGGACATTGAAATATTCGCACCAGCCCGAGGAGCCGGAAGTCTTTATCCTATTGCCTACTGACAAATGTTTACAGTTTATGAATAACTTCACATAAATAGTACTATTTCCACATAGTACAGTGCAATATGATGTCCGAAGCAGCTGACAAAATTAGGTAATAACACGAAATATATGCAAGGCAATATAAGGTATATGTATAGCTTGGAAATTGTGATCGCTGCTCGCTCGCTCCGCTCGCTCGTAAAAATCTAGTCCAACCTCACAACCGATCCGATACGATCGCAAATTCGAAATATGTCGCCAACATATCGAATAATGAACGCAAGATCGATTGGTTTTAGGTTAGGCTATAGTTTTCGAGCGACCGCAGCGAGCGTGAGACGCGTAAAGGTGTGTCACAATCCAACGGTTTGGCACAAGTGGTGATTGTAATATTCGCACCAGCCCGAGGAGCCGGAAGCCTTTATCCTATTGCCTACTGACAAATGTATACAGCTTACCAATAGTTTCACATAAATAGTACGATTTCCTCATAGTACAGTGCAATGTGATGTCCGAAATGGCTGACAAAATTAGGTACTAACACGAAATACATGCAAGGCAATATAAGGTATATGTACAGCTTGGAAATTGTGACCGTTGCTCGCTCGCTCCGCTCGCTCGTAAAAATCTAGTCCAACCTCACAACCGATCCGACACGTTCGCAAATTCGAAATATGTCGCCACCATATCGAATAATGAACGCAAGATGGATTGGTTATTGGTTAGGCTATAGCTTTCGAGCGAGCGCAGCGATCGAGAGACGCGTAATCGTGCGTCACAAACCAACGGTTTGGCACATACGGACTTTGAAACATTCGCACCAGCCCGAGGAGCCGGAAGTCTTTATGCTATTGCCTACTGACAAATGTTTACAGTTTATGAATAGTATCACATAAATGGTTCTATTTCCGCATACTACAGTGCAATGTGATGTCAGAAATGGCTGACTAAATTAGGTAATGACACGAAATATATGCAAGGCAATATAAGGTATATGTATAACTTGGAAATTGTGATCGTTGCTCGCTCGCTCCGCTCGCTTGTAAAAATTTAGTCCAACCTCACAACCGATCCGACATGTTCGCAAATTCGAAATATGTCGCCACCATATCGAATAATGAACGCAAGATAGATTGGTTTTAGGTTAGGCTATAGTTTTCGAGCGACCGCAGCGAGCGTGAGACGCGTAAAGGTGTGTCACAAACCAACTGTTTGGCGCATACGGACATTGAAATATTCGCACCAGCCGGAGGAGCCGTAGGTCTTTATCCTATTGCCTACTGACAAATGTATACAGTTTACCAGTAGTTTCACATAAATAGTAGTATTTCCACATAGTACAGTGCAATGTGATGTCCGAAATGGCTGACAAAATTAGGTACTAACGCGAAATACATGCAAGGCAATATAAGGTATATGTACAGCTTGGAAATTGTGACCGTTGCTCGCTCGCTACGCTCGCTCGTTAAAATCTAGTCCAACCTCACAACCGATCCGACACGTTCGCAAATTCAAAATATGTCGCCGCCATATCGAATAATGAACGCAAGATGGATTGGTTTCAGGTTAGGCTGTAGTTTTCGAGCCAGCACGGCGAGCGAGGGACGGGGAAAGTTGTGTCACAATCCAACGGTTTGGCACTAACGGACATTGAAATATTCGCACCAGCCCGAGGAGCCGGAAGTCTTTATCCTATTGCCTACTGACAAATGTTTACAGTTTATGAATAACTTCACATAAATAGTACTATTTTCACATAGTACAGTGCAATATGATGTCCGAAGCGGCTGACAAAATTAGGTAATAACACGAAATATATGCAAGGCAATATAAGGTATATGTATAGCTTGGAAATTGTGATCGCTGCTAGCTCGCTCCGCTCGCTCGTAAAAATCTAGTCCAACCTCACAACCGATCCGATACGTTCGCAAATTCGAAATATGTCGCCAACATATCGAATAATGAACGCAAGATCGATTGGTTTTAGGTTAGGCTATAGTTTTCGAGCGACCGCAGCGAGCGTGAGACGCGTAAAGGTGTGTCACAAACCAACGGTTTGGCGCATACGGACATTGAAATATTCGCACCAGCCGGAGGAGCCGTAGGTCTTTATCCTATTGCCTACTGACAAATGTATACAGTTTACCAGTAGTTTCACATAAATAGTAGTATTTCCACATAGTACAGTGCAATGTGATGTCCGAAATGGCTGACAAAATTAGGTACTAACGCGAAATACATGCAAGGCAATATAAGGTATATGTACAGCTTGGAAATTGTGACCGTTGCTCGCTCGCTACGCTCGCTCGTTAAAATCTAGTCCAACCTCACAACCGATCCGACACGTTCGCAAATTCAAAATATGTCGCCGCCATATCGAATAATGAACGCAAGATGGATTGGTTTCAGGTTAGGCTGTAGTTTTCGAGCCAGCACGGCGAGCGAGGGACGGGGAAAGTTGTGTCACAATCCAACGGTTTGGCACTAACGGACATTGAAATATTCGCACCAGCCCGAGGAGCCGGAAGTCTTTATCCTATTGCCTACTGACAAATGTTTACAGTTTATGAATAACTTCACATAAATAGTACTATTTTCACATAGTACAGTGCAATATGATGTCCGAAGCGGCTGACAAAATTAGGTAATAACACGAAATATATGCAAGGCAATATAAGGTATATGTATAGCTTGGAAATTGTGATCGCTGCTAGCTCGCTCCGCTCGCTCGTAAAAATCTAGTCCAACCTCACAACCGATCCGATACGTTCGCAAATTCGAAATATGTCGCCAACATATCGAATAATGAACGCAAGATCGATTGGTTTTAGGTTAGGCTATAGTTTTCGAGCGACCGCAGCGAGCGTGAGACGCGTAAAGGTGTGTCACAATCCAACGGTTTGGCACAAGTGGTGATTGTAATATTCGCACCAGCCCGAGGAGCCGGAAGTCTTTATCCTATTGCCTACTGACAAATGTATACAGCTTACCAATAGTTTCACATAAATAGTACTTCTTCCACATACTACAGTGCAATGTGATGTCAGAAATGGCTGAGTAAATTAGGTAATGACACGAAATATATGCAAGGCAATATAAGGTATATGTATAACTTGGAAATTGTGATCGTTGCTAGCTCGCTCCGCACGCTCGTAAAAATTTAGTCCAACCTCACAACCGATCCGACACGTTCGCAAATTCGAAATATGTCGCCACCATATCGAATAATGAACGCAAGATGGATTGGTTTTAGGTTAGGCTATAGTTTTCGAGCGACCGCAGCGAGCGTGAGACGCGTAAAGGTGTGTCACAAACCAACGGTTTGGCGCATACGGACATTGAAATATTCGCACCAGCCGGAGGAGCCGCAGGTCTTTATCCTATTGCCTACTGACAAATGTTCACAGTTTACCAATAGTTTCACATAAATAGTACTATTTCCTCATAGTACAGTGCAATGTGACGTCCGAAATGGCTGACAAAATTAGGTACTAACACGAAATATGTGCAAGGCAATGTAAGGTATATCTATAGCTTGGAAATTGTGATCGCTGCTCGCTCGCTCCGCTCGCTCGTAAAAATCTAGTCCAACCTCACAACCGATCCGACACGTTCGCAAATTTGAAATATGTCGCCACCATATCGAATAATGAACGCAAGATGGATTGGTTATTGGTTAGGCTATAGCTTTCGAGCAAGCGCAGCGATCGAGAGACGCGTAATTGTGTGTCATAAACCAACGGTTTGGCACATACGGACATTGAAACATTCGCACCAGCCCGAGGAGAAGGAAGTCTTTATCCTATTGCCTACTGACAAATGTATACAGCTTACCAATAGTTTCACATAAATAGTACTTCTTCCACATACTACAGTGCAATGTGATGTCAGAAATGGCTGAGTAAATTAGGTAATGACACGAAATATATGCAAGGCAATATAAGGTATATGTATAACTTGGAAATTGTGATCGTTGCTAGCTCGCTCCGCACGCTCGTAAAAATTTAGTCCAACCTCACAACCGATCCGACACGTTCGCAAATTCGAAATATGTCGCCACCATATCGAATAATGAACGCAAGATGGATTGGTTTTAGGTTAGGCTATAGTTTTCGAGCGACCGCAGCGAGCGTGAGACGCATAAAGGTGTGTCACAATCCAACGGTTTGGCACAAACGGAGATTGTAATATTCGCACCAGCCCGAGGAGCCGGAAGTCTTTATCCTATTGCCTACTGACAAATGTATACAGTTTACCAATAGTTTCACATAAATAGTACTATTCCCACATACCACAGTGCAATGTGATGTCCCAAATGGCTGACAAAATTAGGTAATAACACGAAATATATGCAAGGCCATATAAGGTATATGTACAGCTTGGAAATTGTGACCGTTGCTCGCTCGCTCCGCTCGCTCGTAAAAATCTAGTCCAACCTCACAACCGTTCCGACACGTTCGCCAATTCGAAATATGTCGCCGCCATATCGAATAATGAACGCAAGATGGATTGGTTTTAGGTTAGGCTATAGTTTTCGAGCGAGCACGGCGAGCGAGGGACGCGGAAAGTTGTGTCACAATCCAACGGTATGGCACATGGGGTCATTGAAATATTCGCACCAGCCCGAGGAGCCGGAAGTCTCTATCCTATTGCCCACTGACAAATGTATACAGTTTACCAGTAGTTTCACATAAATAGTACTATTTCCACACAGTACAGTGCAATGTGATGTCCGAAATGGCTGACAAAATTAGTTACTAACGCGAAATACATGCAAGGCAATATAAGGTATATGTACAGCTTGGAAATTGTGACCGTTGCTCGCTCGCCTCCGCTCGCTCGTAAAAATCTAGTCCAACCTCACAACCGATCCGACACGTTCGCAAATTCGAAATATGTCGCCACATATCGAATAATGACGCAAGATGGATTGGTTTTAGGTTAGGCTATAGCTTTCGAGCGAGGCGCAGCGATCGAGAGACGCGTAATCGTGCGTCACAAACCAACGGTTTGGCACATACGACTTTGAAACATTCGCACCAGCCCGAGGAGCCGGAAGTCTTTAGCTATTGCCTACTGACAAATGTTTACAGTTTATGATAGTATCACATAAATGGTTCTATTTCCGCATACTACAGTGCAATGTGATGTCAGAAATGGCTCTCTAAGTTAGGTAATGACACGAAATATATGCAAGGTAATATAAGGTATATGTATAACTTGGAAATTGTGATCGTTGCTCGCTCGCTCCGCTCGCTTGTAAAAATTTAGTCCAACCTCACAACCGATCCGACATGTTCGCAAATTCGGAAATATGTCGCCACCATATCGAATAATGAACGCAAGATGGATTGGTTTTAGGTTAGGCTATAGTTTTCGAGCGACCGCAGCGAGCGTGAGACCGGTAAAGGTGTGTCACAAACCAACGGTTTGGCGCTTACGGACATTGAAATATTCGCACCAGCCGGAGGAGCCGGAAGTCTTTATCCTATTGCCTACTGACAAATGTATACAGTTTACCAGTAGTTTCACATAAATAGTACTATTTCCACATAGTACAGTGCAATGTGATGTCCGAAATGGCTGACAAAATTAGGTACTAACGCGAAATACATGCAAGGCAATATAAGGTATATGTACAGCTTGGAAATTGTGACCGTTGCTCGCTCGCTCCGCTCGCTCGTTAAAATCTAATCCAACCTCATAACCGATCCGACACGTTCGCAAATTCGAAATATGTCGCCGCCATATCGAATAATGAACGCAAGATGGATTGGTTTTAGGTTAGGCTGTAGTTTTCGAGCGAGCACGGCGAGCGAGGGACGGGGAAAGTTGTGTCACAATCCAACGGTTTGGCACTAACGGACATTGAAATATTTCGCACCAGCCCGAGGAGCCGGAAGTCTTTATCCTATTGCCTACTGACAAATGTTTACAGTTTATGAATAACTTCACATAAATAGTACTATTTCCACATAGTACAGTGCAATATGATGTCCGAAGCGGCTGACAAAATTAGGTAATAACACGAAATATATGCAAGGCAATATAAGGTATATGTATAGCTTGGAAATTGTGATCGCTGCTCGCTCGCTCCGCTCGCTCGCTAAAAATCTAGTCCAACCTCACAACCGATCCGATACGTTCGCAAATTCGAAATATGTCGCCAACATATCGAATAATGAACGCAAGATCGATTGGTTTTAGGTTAGGCTATAGTTTTCGAGCGACCGCAGCGAGCGTGAGACGCGTAAAGGTGTGTCACAATCCAACGGTTTGGCACAAACGGTGATTGTAATATTCGCACCAGCCCGAGGAGCCGGAAGTCTTTATCCTATTGCCTACTGACAAATGTATACAGCTTACCAATAGTTTCACATAAATAGTACTTCTTCCACATACTACAGCTGCAATGTGATGTCAGAAATGGCTGAGTAAATTAGGTAATGACACGAAATATATGCAAGGCAATATAAGGTATATGTATAACTTGGAAATTGTGATCGTTGCTAGCTCGCTCCGCACGCTCGTAAAAATTTAGTCCAACCTCACAACCGATCCGACACGTTCGCAAATTCGAAATATGTCGCCACCATATCGAATAATGAACGCAAGATGGATTGGTTTTAGGTTAGGCTATAGTTTTCGAGCGACCGCAGCGAGCGTGAGACGCGTAAAGGTGTGTCACAAACCAACGGTTTGGCGCATACGGACATTGAAATATTTCGCACCAGCCGAGGAGCCGCAGGTCTTTATCCTATTGCCTACTGACAAATGTTCACAGTTTACCAATAGTTTCACATAAATAGTACTATTTCCTCATAGTACAGTGCAATGTGACGTCCGAAATGGCTGACAAATTAGTACTAACACGAAATATGTGCAAGGCAATGTAAGGTATATCTATAGCTTGGAAATTGTGATCGCTGCTCGCTCGCTCCGCTCGCTCGTAAAAATCTAGTCAACCTCACAACCGATCCGACACGTTCGCAAATTCGAAATATGTCGCCACCATATCGAATAATGAACGCAAGATGGATTGGTTTTAGGTTAGGCTATAGTTTTCGAGCGACCGCAGCGAGCGTGAGACGCGTAAAGGTGTGTTACAATCCAACGGTTTGGCACAAACGGTGATTGTAATATTCGCACCAGCCCGAGAGCCGGAAGTCTTTATCCTATTGCCTACTGACAAATGTATACAGCTTACCAATAGTTTCACATAAATAGTACTTCTTCCACATACTACAGTGCAATGTGATGTCCCAAATGGCTGACAAAATTAGGTAATAACACGAAATATATGCAAGGCCATATAAGGTATATGTACAGCTTGGAAATTGTGACCGTTGCTCGCTCGCTCCGCTCGCTCGTAAAAATCTAGTCCAACCTCACAACCGTTCCGACACATTCGCCAATTCGAAATATGTCGCCGCCATATCGAATAATGAACGCAAGATGGATTGGTTTTAGGTTAGGCTATAGTTTTCGAGCGAGCACGGCGAGCGAGGGACGCGGAAAGTTGTGTCACAATCCAACGGTATGGCACATGGGGTCATTGGAATATTCGCACCAGCCCGAGGAGCCGGAAGTCTCTATCCTATTGCCCACTGACAAATGTATACAGTTTACCAGTAGTTTCACATAAATAGTACTATTTCCACACAGTACAGTGCAATGTGATGTCCGAAATGGCTGACAAAATTAGTTACTAACGCGAAATACATGCAAGGCAATATAAGGTATATGTACAGCTTGGAAATTGTGACCGTTGCTCGCCCGCTCGCTCGCTCGTAAAAATCTAGTCCAACCTCACAACCGATCCGACACGTTCGCAAATTCGAAATATGTCGCCACCATATCGAATAATGAACGCAAGATGGATTGGTTTTAGTTAGGCTATAGCTTTCGAGCGAGCGCAGCGATCGAGAGACGCGTAATCGTGCGTCACAAACCAACGGTTTGGCACATACGACTTTGAAACATTCGCACCAGCCCGAGGAGCCGGAAGTCTTTATGCTATTGCCTACTGACAAATGTTTACAGTTTATGAATAGTATCACATAAATGGTTCTATTTCCGCATACTACAGTGCAATGTGATGTCAGAAATGGCTCTCTAAGTTAGGTAATGACACGAAATATATGCAAGGTAATATAAGGTATATGTATAACTTGGAAATTGTGATCGTTGCTCGCTCGCTCCGCTCGCTTGTAAAAATTTAGTCCAACCTCACAACCGATCCGACAGTTCGCAAATTCGAAATATGTCGCCACCATATCGAATAATGAACGCAAGATGGATTGGTTTTAGGTTAGGCTATAGTTTTCGAGCGACCGCAGCGAGCGTGAGACGCGTAAAGGTGTGTCACAAACCAACGGTTTGGCGCTTACGGACATTGAAATATTCGCACCAGCCGAGGAGCCGGAAGTCTTTATCCTATTGCCTACTGACAAATGTATACAGTTTACCAGTAGTTTTCACATAAATAGTACTATTTCCACATAGTACAGTGCAATGTGATGTCCGAAATGGCTGACAAAATTAGGTACTAACGCGAAATACATGCAAGGCAATATAAGGTATATGTACAGCTTGGAAATTGTGACCGTTGCTCGCTCGCTCCGCTCGCTCGTTAAAATCTAATCCAACCTCATAACCGATCCGACACGTTCGCAAATTCGAAATATGTCGCCGCCATATCGAATAATGAACGCAAGATGGATTGGTTTTAGGTTAGGCTGTAGTTTTCGAGCGAGCACGGCGAGCGAGGGACGGGGAAAGTTGTGTCACAATCCACGGTTTGGCACTAACGGACATTGAAATATTCGCACCAGCCCGAGGAGCCGGAAGTCCTTTATCCTATTGCCTACTGACAAATGTTTACAGTTTATGAATAACTTCACATAAATAGTACTATTTCCACATAGTACAGTGCCAATATGATGTCCGAAGCGGCTGACAAAATTAGGTAATAACACGAAATATATGCAAGGCAATATAAGGTATATGTATAGCTTGGAAATTGTGATCGCTGCTCGCTCGCTCCGCTCGCTCGTAAAAATCTAGTCCAACCTCACAACCGATCCGATACGTTCGCAAATTCGAAATATGTCGCCAACATATCGAATAATGAACGCAAGATCGATTGGTTTTAGGTTAGGCTATAGTTTCGAGCGACCGCAGCGAGCGTGAGACGCGTAAAGGTGTGTCACAATCCAACGGTTTGGCACAAACGGTGATTGTAATATTCGCACCAGCCCGAGGAGCCGGAAGTCTTTATCCTATTGCCTACTGACAAATGTATACAGCTTACCAATAGTTTCACATAAATAGTACTTCTTCCACATACTACAGTGCAATGTGATGTCAGAAATGGCTGAGTAAATTAGGTAATGACACGAAATATATGCAAGGCAATATAAGGTATATGTATAACTTGGAAATTGTGATCGTTGCTAGCTCGCTCCGCACGCTCGTAAAAATTTAGTCCCAACCTCACAACCGATCCGACACGTTCGCAATTCGAAATATGTCGCCACCATATCGAATAATGAACGCAAGATGGATTGGTTTTAGTTAGGCTATAGTTTTCGAGCGACCGCAGCGAGCGTGAGACGCGTAAAGGTGTGTCACAAACCAACGGTTTGGCGCATACGGACATTGAAATATTCGCACCAGCCGGAGGAGCCGCAGGTCTTTATCCTATTGCCTACTGACAAATGTTCACAGTTTACCAATAGTTTCACATAAATAGTACTATTTCCTCATAGTACAGTGCAATGTGACGTCCGAAATGGCTGACAAAATTAGGTACTAACACGAAATATGTGCAAGGCAATGTAAGGTATATCTATAGCTTGGAAATTGTGATCGCTGCTCGCCTCGCTCCGCTCGCTCGTAAAAATCTAGTCCAACCTCACAACCGATCCGACACGTTCGCAAATTCGAAATATGTCGCCACCATATCGAATAATGAACGCAAGATGGATTGGTTTTAGGTTAGGCTATAGTTTTCGAGCGACCGCAG